>NC_137604.1:42347731-42360231 GCF_963280865.1 Gymnoscopelus braueri
CCAAATGTAGTTATTATTTAGTCACAAGCTGTTAATCATTTTCATTGGTTAAATATTTATAAAACCCACAGACAGATACAACCACTTTTAACCTTGTCTCCTTATTTTGATCTTGTCATTGTAGGCGGAATTCTTCGTAAATGTTCTCTCACTGCATCACGATGCGACATGTTGTGAACTTGTAGGTTGGTTATTTTCTCTACTTTTGTGCGACAAGGTTGTATGACCAACAGCATTAATTTATGCAGAAACATAAAAAGATGAAACATGGAGATACAAGGTTTCTGTGACGAATGGTAGCAGAGCAGTGGGCCCCGTTGGCCAGACATGTGTGTTCAACCAAAGCAATCTATCATTAGCCGGGGTAATAAGGGGAACCCGTTTTTTTCTGACTTACAGTTGAGAGCAAAATGAATGCTTCCACACAACGCAATGATCACAAGGGCCTTGCCAGAGAGACAGAGGGCTGGCTGGCCACGAATCAACAACAACCACTGCTGATGCACGCATGCACGCACACACGCACACACAAACACACACACACACACACACACACACACACACACACACACACACACACACACACACACACACACACACACACACACACACACACACACACACACACACACACACACACACACGCACACCACAGACAAATACACTAATACACAACCCAATCTCACACACATGCACACGTGTGTGTGCGTGCGTGTCTGAGAGACATAGCCTCTCCAATAGGGCAGTGAGAGGCTAATTTCAGACTGATGTCTGATCTACCAGTAATGTCTGTCACATCACTGTCTCTCAGGGTCAGATACTTACACAGCTATATTTGTTGAATTTTATCGTCTTCTTGGCAATCTAGGCTTGTTTTTGTCTGTTAGTGACCCCCCCCCCTCTATTGTTCCATTGTGTGTTCATAATAAATGACCCATACTTTTAATGATGTTCTGTACTTCTTTATCTGATCTTCATGACGTAAGGGCCATTGTTTACTTTGATGACGTTAATGTTTTTGTTTTGTTTCTCTTTCTCTTTCTTTTTTAATTGAGGTAAATTAGCGTTTCACTGCAATGCCTCTGGTGCTTGTGCGTAATTGCATTTTGGACTTCCAATGTTACAGTGTTGTGCATCACACGTCAAATAAAATAAACCACAACTATAAATTGTTTTTCTCTTGCATCTGCTGCTTGTGCATAATTGCATGTTGCTCTTCCAACGTTACTGTGATGTGCATCAAACGTCAAATAAAATAAACTGCAACTATAAATTGTTTTTCTCTTAGAATCCTTTTCTGTTGCCTCCGTCTCTCTGTCCCTCCATGCCTTCTTCTTCCATGTCTGTCAATACCCCAACACGGGACAGCAAGCATCCGCAGCCAGCCTATTTGTTCCCATGTCCAAGGGCCACGTAGCTGTCACCACCTCACCTCAGGAGCCCTCTCTATCTGTTATTAAATCAGCTGTTCTCTGAGCTCCAGGCTGATGGCCACTGGCCTGGCCTTCCAGGGTCATTTTCAACCATTAGCACATCCGTCAGCAACCACTTAGTTCTCCACTATTATAGTTGCCCCAACACAGGTACACACACACACACACACACACACACACACACACACACACACACACACACACACACACACACACACACACACACACACACACACACACACACACACACACACACACACACACACACACACACACACACACACACACACACACACACACGTGACACACGCACACATTGGATCATAGGGACACATATATGTGTCCCTATGATCCAATGTGTGCGCGTACAGAAGTGAATGGAACGACATTACACCTGTTAATATTTCAACCGCGGAGCTGTATGTGCCTTTTGAAACATATATTAAATGTGTGTGGTTCAAAATGTGTGTTGAGTTGTGGAGATGATCTTTTGGGGGGAACAACAACAACAACAACACAATCATAAACCTTTGTTTTGCCAGTTTTGTCCCACTTCTGGGCATGTCATAGGCGAACATTCGGCAAAAATAACACAGTTCCAGCTATTTTCAACAAAGTGATTTGGTGTAGAGGGGAAAAAGGAAACAAACTAATTATTTAAGGTTTAAATGGTTAATTTATCAAAAGATGTATCCATAAATTCCATTGGAAATCTTTGGAAGAAACCCAAGAAGGGAGTAACTTCCAGGTTGGCTGACAAAAAAGACATCATCCCTGCAGCTCTCTATTGTCTTTAGATAATATTAGGAATTTATGGTTGAATAATGAACCATTGAATTATGTGTCTCAGCCAACTCATGACCCATGTGTGCATGTGATCCCATCTCTACACTATATACCCTGTCTTCCGTTTTTCTCTCCACTGCACTGTCAACACATGACATAAAAAAAACGTTAAAAAAACAAAACAAACATAGGCCTAAATGTAAATCTACCTGATACTCCGCTAGAGTGAACTGACTTGAGTTATTGTGTTACGCTACGCTGCATTTAATATTGTTTCCATTTTATGACATTTTGTGGCGGGGGTTACACCAGTAGGGATTTTTCGGCTCCAAGGCTGGGTTTTTGGGGTTAGACAGCCTCCGTGCTGGAAATCGCTCACTGTTGTGTGGTCTCTCTTCTTCTCCCTCCATTTTCCATTGTGTGGTCAAGAGAACGGAACGAGCCTCACAACACAGCGCTCCCATCCTGCCCAGTCGACGGAACAGAACACAGGAGAGCTGAGCAGAGCCTCTCTAAGGCCTCTTTGAGGCCTCTCTCTGCAGTTATTTGAAGATGGGGTTTGTGGCTAGTTTCCATCCCCAACGCCAAGCTGTCTCTGATTAGACCTGGGCTTTAATTTGAGAGAGGAGGGGAGTTAAGAGCTGGGGGGGGGTGAGGTGTGGGTATTGGGGAGGTCGGATGGGAGTACTGTTGGGGAGGTTTGTGTGGTGTAGCCGTCCACCTCTACTGCCCCCCGCCCTCCCCCGACACCCCCTCCCTCCCCCGACACCCCCTCCTCCTTTCAAAGGGCCCTCAACTCAAGGACTTGTGTGCTTGACTTTCTCCACCAAAATGTATCCGAATGATACCAGAACAAAGTCTGAGAGAACAAAGTGAGTGAAAATGGAGATGAATGGGAGATGCCTGATGACGCACGCACGCACGCACGCACGCACGCACGCACGCACGCACACACGCACGCACGCACGCACGCACGCACGCACGCACGCACGCACGCACGCCTCTTTTCCTGCTGGGATGTAAACTAGAGAGGAAGCCCCAGTAAAGAGCAGGGTCTCCCTAGTGCCGATGCTGAGAGTACACACACACACACACACACACACACACACACACACAAACACACACACACACACACACACACACACACACACACACACACACACACACACACACACACACACACACACACACACACACACACACACACACACACACACACACACACACATACACACACACACACGCTGATGCTGGCTGACCCTATGACCTCGATGATGTATTTCTGTTGTGTGTGTGTCCGTGTGTGTGTCCGTGTGTGTGTGTGTGTGTGTGTGTGTGTGTGTGTGTGTGTGTGTGTGTGTGTGTGTGTGTGTGTGTGTGTGTGTGTGTGTGTGTGTGTGTGTGTGTGTGTGTGTTTGTCCGTGTGTGTTTGTCCGTGTGTGTGTCCGTGTGTGTGTCCCTGTGTCTGTGTGTGTGTCCGTGTGTGTGTGTGTGTGTGTGTGTGTGTGTGTGTGGGGGTGTGTGTGTGTGTGTGTGTGTGTGTGTGTGTGTGTGTGTGTGTGTGTGTGTGTGTGTGTGTGTGTGTGTGTGTGTGTGTGTGTGTGTGGCGGAGGGGGGGGGGGGGGGTTCTGGCTGTGCTCTGGGTCATGCTTTGCCAAGAATGCTGATGAGAAATGACAGGCCATTATTACATGCCATCGCTGTGCCCCACCCCCTACCCCCTGAAAGCCAATGATAAGGGCCTCACTTTTATGACCAAAATAAACGTAAATGGATCTGCATCAAATAACCACAACCACCCCCCCACACACACACACACACAGCCCCCGACACACCATCACCCCTTCCCTCGCCTCCAAACCCCCAATGATGGGAGTTAAAGTTTTCAAAGTATTCCTGATGTTGTGGTCATTTATGCATTGTTGTATGTCTGTTTTGGCTTACTAGTCATATGAACTACAAGAAGAAATCATGGCACAAAGCGTTGCGTTATCACCTTGCCCGATGTAGCTGGGGTTATTGCGCTGACAACACGTCAAGATCAGCGTATTCAGGTTTCTGTATCCAGCATTTTCTGGGTTATTGCATGGTTGAAACAGGCTCTCACTCTCCCTAACTACTTTTATCTCTCCCTCTCCCTCCCTTCCTCCCTCCCCCTCTCGCTCTGCACTCTCCCCCCCTCTCTCTCTCCCCCG
Organism: Gymnoscopelus braueri; assembly: GCF_963280865.1. Taxonomy (NCBI): domain Eukaryota; kingdom Metazoa; phylum Chordata; class Actinopteri; order Myctophiformes; family Myctophidae; genus Gymnoscopelus; species Gymnoscopelus braueri. The sequence continues at coordinate 42,352,146 of NC_137604.1, forward strand.
CCCCCCTCCTCCCCCGTGTCGGGGATCTCCATACTGTATATGGGCATGTGATGTCAGACACAAACAACCAGAGGTGCTCGCTCATTCCCACCAGACAAACCAGGCAGCTGCCTATAGGGCCCCTGCCACAAGGGGGCCCCCGAAGGCACACAAACGTTATGTGTAGTGTGGCAAACGCGCAGCGACCACAACACCCCTATGAAATGACATCTCAGTAGGAAACCTCCATAAAGGGTCCACCTGTGTGTTCAATGAGGTGCGCTTTTTTGGTGGTGACGCGGTTTGGTCAATCATGATTGATTCCTTTCAAACTGTAACGATTCTAACAAACAAAGGCAACGCACATCCATGACGTGACGAAGCAGCGGAATAATCCATATGGGTTAGAGTCTACTCTAACACAGGCACGCACACATGCACAAACACACACACACACACACACACGCACAAACACACACACACACACACACACACACACACACACACACACACACACACACACACACACACACACACACACACACACACACACAATGCATAAGTACACACGCAATAAATACAACTCAGTAAAGTGAAAACGTAGATGAAAATGCTTGACCATGCTTGACCTGCAACATACACAAGTGCACACACATTTGATTTCCTCTATATAACTCACACAGACACTGTGTGACATTGCACGTAGGTCTGTGCCTATATGCAGTATCCTTACAAACCGTCTGAGCCACATGGACACGCAGACAATGTAAAAGCATGAACTTTGTGATAAAATATAATTATTTATGAGGGCAAGTCGCCCTTACTCTCCTCAACTCAATGATAATGTTTAAAGTGCCTCTCCGCTGGGTAATGTTTAAAATAATGAGCAGTTGTGTGGCCAAAAACACAACCTAATAGTTGGTTGTACTGTAATTAAGAACAGAATAGGAAAAATGAATGGAGTGGAACCGAGAACCACAGAAGTGGCACCTGCCCACACTTGTGCACAGAAATAGCACATGTTGTACACAGAAGTTATTTTATTTCACCCATCATAATTTCCATGCCTAAAAGGAGAGTGAGCAGATTAAATAAGTATTCGTAGTAAGCTTAGAATAGCCCTCGCCTTGGTGTCTGGAAGTATTTAAGCGTCATTGCCTTTTGTTGAACAAACACTTCAGAGTGGAAACAGTCCTGCGGTTGACCTTGCAGGAACAAATATGGTTTCTGATCAGCTAGCTAATTAGCTTCTACATGGTAAACACGAACTTTGGGCAAATATGGTGTAAATTTGTATAAACGCCTGCTGTTGTTGGCTCTCCCTAGCAGATTTCACCAGATTTCCCTTGGTGGTCTTGAGTACAGCGTACTGTACTGCACGGGAACATCGCTGAGATAAAAGACCAAGCAGGAAACAACATAACTATCACAGAGATCTTGGATGGCTTATTATGCAGTTACAAGGAATTCACACCAGCAGCGGCGAGCGAAGTTCCGCAGTGTGGGATTCTGCCAAATAAGCGTGTCTGAGGTATGAGTGACACTCTCGTAAATAGGCAGGTCGTGGTCCAGAGAAATCTCCACTGCTTCATTTAGCTCAAGCAAGCAGATGCGAGAGTTCACAAGCACGGAAAAGGACAGACACTCGATGCCTGTCTTTGACAGCTTGCTTGTAAACAATCTATACAGTTAGGTAAGAAATCGGCTCAATCAGTTGCTCAAACAATTTCATATCTGCAACTGATAGTTTAAAAGTACAGTAAAAAATATGTTAAAAGGATAACAAAAAAAGTCCCCCTCCAAGTTTCTGATGTGGTGGTCCGCTCATGTGACAGCAAGTGCCATTCATAGCAGTCTTGTGTAGATGCCATCCAGGGCCTTTCCCGGCTGTACTGTCTGTGAGCATCCATGTCTCGGCCCTGTACAGCAGTACTGTTTCTACGGTAACCATGAATAGATGCCTCTTGAGGTCATCTCCCATGTCAGATTTCCACACTCACCTCATCCCATTCAAGGCATTCCAAGCAAGTGCCCCCCCACAACTTTCAGATCCTGGTTCCATTGAGGCAGTTCAGGCCCCAAGATATTTGAAGTCCTTGACTACTTCGAGCTCCATCCCGCTGGCAGTAGCAACGGTTCTGTCATCTGTGTTAAATGTCATTACAATTTTCTTGGTATTCAGTTTGAGGCCGATCTCCCTGCACTCCATTTCTACTGCCAGCCAGTAGTAGTCCCCTTCCTTTCTCTACTTTGTCCGAGACTAGGGCAATTTAATCTGCATAGCCTAGAAGGGTGATCGATATGGGATGTACTCGCTATGAGAACTTCCTCAGGACTAATGTGAAACCCAGTGACTCCTCCCTGAGACTGATTGTGAGTCTCAGGGAAAGGCCACGGTGGCACCCTGTAGGACGTCATTCCATCGTAGGTCAGAGCTTGAGTCCGAAGTGTAGCTTGCCCCTATCATCTGCACCATCTTCTGCCACCCCTGCTTTCCCACCGGATCGTAGTAACTTCAACTTGGCGACGCCCCTAGTCACTGTGTCGTTTAGGTTCAAGATTACATCACTTTTAATATGCTATTGGCTGTTTGTGTTGTGTTGAAAATCTGCTTATATAAGAAAATAATAATACAATAATTATAAAAATATAAAAAGCTACTACTATGGAAAGGCTTCACTGTATAGTAGCCTTTTCATAAATGATATTTGTACTTGTAGGCTGTCGTAAAAGTTTATATCTAAAAAAACTAAAGTAGTAATAGTAGTTGTGAATTAGCAAGCTAGATATATAAAAAATGCACCATAGACATTTAAACTGGCAAATTCCTTTATCCTTATAAGAGCTAATTCACACAACTGTTTTCGCCAGGTTTTATTGTTGTTGTTTCTCATAAGCGCACGTCCGTTGTCCAACACAGCCGTCTGCCCAAGCCCGGTGGCAAAAGCGGGTGCGCTCTCAGGAACACCGTAGGCCAGGAGAATGTTCATGAATTTTCCCTGGTGTATGGTGTCAAATTATTTTTGGAAGTCAATGAAGGTTATGACCTTCATTGAAGGTTCCACTCCTTGACACCTTCCAGTATCATCCTCAGAGTCACCATCTGCCCGACTGTTGTACGCTCAGGGCGAAAGCCATTCTGTGAGTTTCTCAGCATAGGATCTAAGGCAGGTCTAGGAGGGTTGAGGACCATCCCGTTAGCTGTCTTTGTCGTTCCTCTGCACTTACTCCAATCTGAGAACTCTGTCATTGATGAGCTTCCAGCTGTCAACCTGGATTGTATCAATATTTAACCAACGAAAAGTATTAACAAGAGCTTGTGACTATATAATAACTTACATTGTTGTTTCAGGCGTTGCCTACACTTGGTACAGCTCCTCTTTCTTCCACTTGATAACTTATACTCCTGCCTCAGACCCTCTCCTTTTCGACAAAGCTTTGGTAGTGGGCTGTCATGTCCTCCTCCTCCATGGAACCTGTTCTTGATTTCCATATTTCCGCATAGCTTTCCTGCAGCTGGGGGTCTGTCGCCAATTGACTCTCCATTCATATTTGACCTTCTTCACTTCACTCCTTCCTTGGTGCCCTCCGGCTCAGCCTCACTGTCACATAGTGACAATCCTGTGGTCCGAGCAGAGTGCGTTTAAGGACTCTGTATGCCTCAAAGTTAATGACACATTTAACAGCCTTCTGGGCCGAGACGTCGCATTGAAGTCGTCCAGGATGGCCAAGAAGTTATGTGACTGGATACTTTCATTTTTTTGTGAGTTCTTTGTCGTCAACTGTTTTATCTTGGGAAATAACCCTATTGTATGGATATTTCACCGAGGTCTTCAGTAACACCATCAGGGCTCTTTCCGCAGTCGTCATTGGCTACTGTTTTACTGTGACCATTTTCAAATGAACAGAACCAATGTATAGTAATTTGCAGGACCTGTAGTGCTCACACGGTTACAGCATGTCATGAGTGACAGTGTACTGTATGGCAGTCTGTCATAGGGCCTGCCCCATGGCAGAATTTGTCACTCCTGTGAGGTTTTGATAGTTTGGCGTTCTGGCTGAGTTCACATCTTGTTAGCTGTTGTGGAGCGTGACCTAACTTTGCCTATGCTCCATGAAGTGTAAATGCAGCGTGATATCAAGGAGGTGCTTGTGTGATGTTTTGGTTCTGGATAATGGTGATAAAATTATGTTTTCTTTCTTTCTTTCTTTCCATATTGTCTCTGTATCCTGCTGTCTTTCTCACTTGTCTATATCTTACATAAATACTTACTAATTTTCTCTCTTGCGTGTGTGTCTCTCTCTCTCTCACACACAATCTCTGTTTTCATTTCCAAAATAATTGAAGTCTCTTTCCTCCTTCCCTTCCTTTCTTCATTTCTTTCTCTGATTCTCTCTCATTTCCCCTCTCATACTCGCACATCGTGCTGTCTGTCTGTCTGTCTGTCTGTCTGTCTGTCTGTCTGTCTGTCTGTCTGTCTGTCTGTCTGTCTGTCTGTCTGTCTGTCTGTCTGTCTGTCTGTCTGTCTGTCTGTCTGTCTGTCTGTCTGTCTGTCTGTCTGTCTGTCTGTCTGTCTGTCTGTGTGTCTCTCTCTCTCTCTCTCTCTCTCTCTCTCTCTCTCTCTCTCACACACACACACACACACACACACACACACACACACACACACACGCGCGCGCACACACACACTCTCTCTCTCTCTCTCTCTCTCTCTCTCTCGCTCTCTCTGTCTGTCCATCATCAGCCCACCTCAATCACACTCTTTGAGTCTCCTGCCAAGCCTCAAGTAGTGTTGCTCTTGACCGCAGTCCAATCCAGCCTGGAAAAAGAGGAGAGCAAAAGAGTCAAAGTGACCGGAGACATCCCTCTCCTCCATCCACTCCTCACATGCAGGTCAACATCACGGATCAGCCACCATTATGATTCACCTCCAGAGCAGTGACAGCACACACACACACACACACATACACATACGCACACGCACACGCACACGCACACACACACACACACACACACACACACACACACACACACACACACACACACACACACACACACCCTCCACCCCTCTCTCCTCTCTCTCTAACGTAATGTAAACCATTTTCAAGTGTATTACACAGGGGTTGCTTCCTGCAGCGCTGTGTGTGGCATGCTGCGTGCGTCAGATGATGAGGCAGAACGCTCCATCCGTTTGGCTCCAGTTATAAATACACACATAGGCTGCAGGGACGGAGCCGGCCAAATAACCAAGGACTGTTTTGACTTAGCTGTCAGTGTGTGGCAATAGAAAAATCTCATTCAAATTAATAGTGACGTGCAGCCGACAGTGACATGGAAATCATATTCGGATGTATCACAGTTGTTGTTTCTAGTCTCCAACATGTAAACCAGGACATTTAATGGGGTTATTGGGGGAATTCAAGAAAGCAGAAACATTTTGTCATTATTGTTGCTTAGAAAATGTTTCATTACAAAATGGTCTCCTCTTGTCCATACAGCAAAACACACAGCGGCTTCACGTGATTTTAGAATATTTGTTTGGTGGGTGAGAACTTAAGTTGTGATAGAACATAAGATCTAATTTAAATCGTCTACGTCAGGCAGAAACCTTGTCCATATCAAAGTGTTAACCAACACTCATTGCCCTACGTGTGTCCTGTGTGTGTCCTGTGTGTGTGTGTGTGTGTGTGTGTGTGTGTGTGTGTGCGTGCGTGCGTGCGCACGTGCGTGCGCGTGTGCGTGCGTGTCAGTCTGTCTGTGGATCTTGTAAATATTTAATAAATGAAAAGTATTAATTAAGAGCTTGACTAAATAATAGCTACATTGGAACCATTGGAACACAGGTTCTTTTTTTTCCCATTTCTTGAAAAGTAGCTGTTGTGAATTTCCTCATACTGTCTAAATGGCAGCCCCTGGTGGACAGGACAGTCACTACAATGGACCCAATATTCTTAGCTTGATTGCCAATAGCAGACAGGTGTGCTTCAGGTGTGATTGCCAACAGAAGACAGGTGTCCTACTACAGGCCACACAAAAAAAAACATGCAAACTCACAGTCTTCTTTACAATGTAAGCCTCTTATCTTTATCTGTGTTGTGTACTAGCATTCCCTTTGTCATATCTTGAGTTCTTCAATCTAAGTATGTAAATCTTAGTATGTTTGCCCTCTGTTCTTTTCCTGTAGACCATGGAAAAGAACAACTACACAATCTATCTGCCATCGTTGTCGTGTTGTATCTCTTTAATTGGGTCAGCTGAATCTGCTCCTGCTGCATCTACATTGCCCTTCGTCTGTCCTGTGTGTCAGTCAGGGGAATGCGGTCATGCAGCATTGCTTCTTGGGCGATAAGTGTAACTCATGCATGGAGAATGACAATCATGGTCAAAGAGGTCAAAGAGATAGGTGAGTGCTGCTGCTGCCACAACCTGGAAGAACTACTGTAGATTATGTAGGCCCCAGTACTAGATAGGTCTTCATGTCGTAGAAGAATAAGTACAAAGAAAAGGGGGGCAATGAGACTTAACCCCCCCCCCCCCCAAAGCGCAGCGCACACATGCCCAGTGTTGTTTGTTCTCATGCCAAATCATAAGGAGAAGAAGAGAGAATCAAGGAGGGCTGAAGAAAGAGGAGAGGGAACAGATGGACCACGCTGGCTGGTTGGATACCACGCTGGACAGTCTCTGTATCTCTCTCTCTTTCCTATATGCTTATGTTTCTCCTCTCTTTTATTTTTGGTTCACTTTCTCCCTCTCTTCAGGGTCAACTACTCCTAATTAACTGGAGGAATGCAATGCATGAGAGCAGAACAGATATGTAGTCGTTTTAGCCCCGGAACTTCCTCCCTCACTCTGTCTCTTTCCGTCTCTCTCCTATCTCTCTCCCCGATGATGACGGGCTGCTTTATAACCTCATTAGGTGAGACACGGGGTGGAGGAGGGGGATGCGGTCGGTGAGTCTCTGCTCCGCATACAGTGTACATACATCATTTTACCACAAGCACGCAGCCATCATCTCTCACACACAAGCATAATCAGCGGAACGCACACAAATGCATACACACACACACACACACACACACACACACACACACACACACACACACACACACACACACACACACACACACACACACACACACACACAGACACACACACACACACACACACACACACACACACACACACACACACACACACACACACACACACACACACACACACAAGTTACAGTAAGTTACAGCCATGCCTTCCTCTGCTTTTGGCCCATACTGTATGTGCTACAGGTTCAAGGTTTCTTTGTTGTTACATCTTATGTACAAGTACAAAACAGTAAACTAATAATAATTCATTCTCCTCTCTTTGCCCCTTGTTGTTGGAAGGGATCAAATGGGATTGTCAGGAAATAAACAAGCAAAATGACTTTCTAGGCTTCCTGTAAAAAACACAGATTTCCAATAAAGATCTGAATTTTATTGAAGGAACTGAATATGAGATAAACAAGTTTTACGAGGTGGGAGAGAAGGGCACTGACTTGCTGTTTCAGATTTTCTGTAGAGTTTCATGACAGACATGTTTCCAGGGCTCTTTTGTGTTGTGCGTGTGTGTTTGTGCACATTTATATGTATGTGTGGTTGTGTGACTGTGTGCACGCCTACGCGTCTGTGTGTGTGTGCGCGCACACATGCATTCATGGCAATGGGTACATCAGTAAGGACAGGCTTTCTGTGACTTTTCTTTCAATGCTTTCTGTGACAGGCCAGTGAGGCTGCTGGCTGTGGTATTATTGTGGGCTAATTGACTGTTAATGAGGGCTTAGATGACTCTGGGTGGTAGATTAGGCCTGTTGCTGTAGACAGGTCTGGTGTGCTGCATATTAAATCAAGTGGAGCCTCTGGGCCTCTGGGTAATTTGGGCAAGGCCCACCATTGGCACTGGACCGGGGTATTTTTTGATTAACGGGCGGAGTGTTTCTTTCTTTTTCTTCCCTTTTTTATTTTTTTGTTATTTTACATTTGGCTCACTGGGCAAGACATTTGGTTTAAGTCATTCAAATGTTTTTGTTGGTGGAATACTGAATGACAAAATGTGCGCACATTTTCCAGTATG
>NC_137604.1:42367731-42607731 GCF_963280865.1 Gymnoscopelus braueri
AGCATTTTTATGTGGAGGGATTTGTTTGATGCTCTCACTACAATATGTCAACGGCAAACATAAAATCTCTTTCATTTTCTGAGTTACTATCAACAAACAATACCTCAATCCCAGTGGAGACAACCTTTATGGGTCCAGTTGGATCCATTTTACACAAAGTTAAGCACTGCAGATTTGACTGAGTATGTGGTCATCTTCACAGTGTCCTGACAATATGCCAGTGATCCCATACCAAGGTCATAAGGTGTGTGGAGAGGGTGGCGGTGGGGTACCAGGAAAAAGGACAAGAGCTAATTAGAGGAAAATAAGAAATAGAAGATGGGACAAATAGAAAGAAAGCAACCAATGAAAGGACATTTGAGGGGTTGATTTTGGCACAGAAAACTAAACTTTAATCACTTTGACCAGGCATCCCTATTTTGGGATTTTTGTCATTATGCAGACAGATTTTCTTCTTTTTAATTGTCACTGTACGACACTGTCGGCTTAAGTTATGTTTCAGCATCTGCCTGGGTCTGCATGGTGATATTTTGACCTGTTAATTGAAGCTGCTTTTCAGCACCCTTTGTTTCTTTTCTTTTTTTTTAAGATTTATTTTTGGGCTTTTATGCCTTTATTTTATAGGAGGAAATGGGGAGAGAGGTGGGAGTGACTCGCAGCAAAGGTTGTCGGGACCGGCCTAGGTGCCCAGACCGCCACACCAGCACCTTTTGTTTCTAATAGCATTCAGACTCATTTTTTCCTCCTCTAACCATGTCCACCAGAAAATATTGTAGCACCAGCTATCTTCTAAAAGGAATGATTCAGGTCGAGACAAAAAATAAGGTTGAGTTGACCTTTATTCCCTATTAATAACACACTGATGGAGGCAAAAAGGTGTGCTCTAACTCTCATCAAAACAAAATACAATAGCTGCAAAACAATTCCAGTTCGGGGCTCTCCCCAGGCTGGCAGAGGGAGAGTAGCGCCTAGGATTACAGCTTCGGCAATTGGCACTGAATTGGTGAAATATATGGGTTACAAAATCGTGGGATATAAATTTAAAGGAGTTAAAACAATTCCAGCTGTCCCTTTTCTTCCTCCTTTTTTCTCCCTCTCCCTTTGTTCCACGCCCTTGAACTCTCTAACCAAGGTCAATACATGCTCCTTCCGATGGCTTCTTCCGACGTCGGGAAAGAAGAAAAGCGTGTTGGACAGTCAGTACATCTGGGGATGCATGAGCGTCTGAAAAAAGCTATACGTTCTGAATGATGTCAAAATGTAGTTATCTCTAGGTCAATACATGCTCCTTCCGACGTCGGAAAAGATCAGCTTCGGACGGGCTTTCCGAACTAGTTCGGACAGTCAGAACATCTGGGGGTGCAGGAGCATCCAACAAAAAGCTATTAGAAGTTCTGAATGATGTAAAAATTTTGTTCTTTCACCTCCCTTTCCAAAAAAAACTTCGAACATCAGAGGGAGCATGTATCAAGTGCGCCTCACCTCCCTTTCCGAATTTTTTTTGGACGTCGGACGTTGGGCTTTAGCCCCCACTATTCCCTCACACCTCCCTCCAATAAAAATCAAGTGAACCCATTGCATATAATTAACTCTGCATTACAATATTCATTACAAAAGTTACACAGTTATAAAGTTGTAAGCTGTAAAGTGCAGATTTTATGTGCATGTGGGAAGAATATGTAAAAATCCACTTGCCAACATATTGTATCCTTCAACAAAACAATTTGACTCTCTCTCTCTCTGTCTCTCTCTCTCTCTGTTCTCTTCTCCCTTCAGTCTTGTAAATCTATGCATACTGTACGCTCTGGGTGAGAAACAGGGATGCAGCAATAAACAAGCGGCAAAAGGGGAGATGGTGTGAGAAAGGAACAGAGGAGAAAATAATGAGAGAGAGCCGGGAAGAGGGTGAAGTAGAAAGGAAGAGAGAGAGAGAGAGAGAGAGAGAGAGAGAGAGAGAGAGAGAGAGAGAGAGAGAGAGAGAGAGAGAGAGAGAGAGAGAGAGAGAGAGCAAAACAAGGGGACAGAGAGGGAGTATAGGAGAAAGAGAGAGAAGGGGGAGGAGAAAGGAGAAAACAGGTTGTCAGTGAGGCTGAGCAGCAAAATAGTGTTTTTTCCCCCCTTTCGGGTACAGCCTCCACAGATGTTTCATTCAGGTCTCCATGGCAGGGCACTCAAAAAAAGAAAAAAAAGGGGGGGGAAAGTGCCTCCAGCCCGACACAATTCAGCTCCCATTGTGCGCTGAAGGAGAGGAGCTCAGCCCACTGTTTACTGCTGTTATAGTCCACTCACCCGCCCCTCCCCTTGTGTCTCCCCCACCTCCCCCTCGTGTTAGCAGAGGGAACCATTGTGAAGGGTCTAGCCCAGAGCTGGGGCTGTGTGGCAGGTCAACAGAATGGGCTGTGAATCCTGTGCCTCTGAATCCGCCGGGTGGGTGGTCCGGCTCTCTCTCTCTCTCTCTCTCTCTCTCTCTCTCTCTCTCTCATCTCTCTCTCTCTCTCTCTCTCTCTTTCCCCATGCTCTCTCCCTAACTCGCTCACTCTCACTCACTTGCTCCATGTCTTCCTGTTTCCCTCACACATGCTCTTTTTCTTTCTCCCCCATGTCTTCTCTTTTCCCCCTCCTCTTCCTCCTCCTCCTCCCCCTCCTCCTCCTCTTCTTTGCTCTCTTCTTCTTACTCCTTCTCCTCTCCATCTCCATGCTTTCATCTTCTCTCATCCTGTGCTCCACTCCATCTTTCCTGACGACACCTCTGAGGATGAGTGATTAGCTCATGCACAGGGCCAGAGACAGGCCCTAGTGTCTGTTGTGTTGTGATGTGATGTGGTGATAAGTGGTCCTGGATGAAGCCAGGCCTCTCTCTCTGTGTGTGTGTGTGTGTGTGTGTGTGTGTGTGTGTGTGTGTGTGTGTGTGTGTGTGTGTGTGTGTGTGTGTGTGTGTGTGTGTGTGTGTGTGTGTGTGTGTGTGTGTGTGTGTGTGTGTGTCTGATTCTCCGCTTCTCCCTCTCTTCAAGATGACCAGATCCTGCCAGTCCTTGTTGTTGGTCCATGCAGACCAGTTCCGCTCAGTCCAGTCTTCAGGAAGGCCTGTAGTTAGTGGCCCTTCGTATAGAGCCTGCCAGAGCCTGGGTGGCAGTTTGCACTAATCCCTGTGCTGATTACATTTGGCATGGGCAAATAAACAGTAATAAGTGAACCTACCAGGCTCAGCAGTGCACACACCATTCCCCCCACTCTCTCTCTGACACACACACACACACACACACACACACACACACACACACACACACACACACACACACACACACACACACACACACACACACACACACACACACGGAAGGGCATGGACACATACATACACAGTAATGGACATCAGTACAACCCGACAGTACATCCTACCTGTGTGTACACACACACACACACACACACACACACACACACACACACACACACACACACACACACACACACACACACACACACACACACACACACACACACTGTGATGTTTCTGATTTACAGTCCATAGCATTGCTTTCTCAGTCTCACCATACTCTAGCCACTGAGTGTAACTTAATTCTGCATGAATCTTTGATGAACTCCTGTGCCATTATCTGACTCATTCTTTCCATAATATAGTTTTTTTCACTCCCTTACTGATAACTGCAATAAATGAGAAATAGATGGCCCTGGCTTTAAAAACGTGGGTCTACGCAGCACCATGGCCGCTATCTTTTCCTTACAAATGGTGACATCTAGTGGGCAGAAATAGCTATTGTATACATATTGATTCCTAAGTACAATGCATTAGCAAGGTTATGAATATGTTAAAGTTGTTAAAGTATTGAAGTAGCAAGCCGGAAATAGAGAAATATAGAAGTACCACAAACAAAGTGAGACAAAAGCTCATTACATGTAATTACATCTAGATATACCGTTATTGACCCCTGCAGTTATTGACCAAAATCAAAAAGTTATGAAACACAGGACAGATACAGAAAAAGATTACTGCTAGGGGGAGGCTGTAGGCCTAATATCAATTCACAACATTTAGGTGTGTCTATTTGTGTGTCTCTGACTGTCCCGGGCTAGCCCTGAAACATGACTGTCATACCAGTCAGTTGCCGAGTCCCCCTGGTTTATAGCGGTGTTCGATTTTTTTTTTTACATTGCCAACTCTCACATGTACATAAACTTTTGATTGATTGATGTACTTTATTTAGTAAGACATGAGAACATCAGTACATGGAAGTACAAATTCACAATACAAGGTCTACTAAACTGGGAGTCTCATTAAGCACTAAGCTTGTTTAAGATGAGAACAAAATCATGATGACATATAAGAGACAGACAGATATACACACTACTATACAGAAAGTCATACAATCAGCTTACAGGTTACTGTAAACTGATTTCAGATTTCAAATATAAAGTGCTTACCCCCGAGCCACGGATGTTACAATTCGACCCGGACGCGATAAGTACCCGTATCTCCCGTATTGTTCAATAAAAAGCCTTTTAATCCGATCGCCGGCCTTTTTCTCCGATACTTTCAACCATGCGACACTAATGGTTGGGAGGTGTATTGAACTCTGATACATTACAAAAACAAAACAAAACAAAAAAGAAAATGGCCGGCGATGGGATTAAAATGCTTTTTATTGAACAATACGGGAGATACGGGTACTTATCGTGGTCCGGATCGCCTTGTAACATCCGTGGCTCGGGGGTAAACACTTTATATTTAAAATCTGAACGTTTATGTACATGTGAGAGTTGGCAATGTAAAAAAAACACCTGTTACCTGTTTATTAATCTACTACTATTTTTCAACCACAACAAATGAGCCAAGACATCAGTAGAATGAGTTTGGGAACAGACATCATGAGACAAAATACAAATTATTTTGTCTTTTGACTCTCTCTCTCTCTCTCTCTCTCTCTCTCTCTCTCTCTCTCTCTCTCTCTCTCTCTCTCAACTATGCAGTGATGGTGAAGAAAGGAAACTTGGAAAGACACTTTCTGACAAACCATAAACCATTTGACTAGACCTGTCCATCAGACAGAGAACTGGGGAAAAGAAATAAGGAACTGAATGTGTCATCAGTATTCTAAGTATTCATCTTATCAGCAAGAACTGCACAGTGATGGTGAAGAAAGAGAACTTGGAGAGACAGTTTGCGGACACACCACAAATCATTTGTCTAGACATTTCCAGCAGACAGAGAACTGAGAAAAATAAATTAAGTAAGGAAGCGAAATTTCAACCTTTTTTACCATATAAAAATATCAAGTCAAGTACAATCAGTATTTTAAGTCCCATAAATCATGTTTTTATTATTGTTTGATGTGCATAACACGTTTTTTTCATAAATATACATTAAATTAACTATTGACTTATTCTCTTCGCATTATTTGAATTAGCGGTCTATAATAAGATGAAAAGGCAGTGGTTAAATAGATGCCCACAGTATGAGACTGTTGGGGCCCTTTGTTCTAACCTTCTTGAATTAACCCTCACGTCTCAAATGTCTTTCGTTGTGAGCTTGTAGATCATTTAGCTTTTTTACAAAAAAAAACATAAAAGAAAAACATTTAAAAAATATATAGTAGTATATAGTAAATAGGCCTATATATATATATATATATATATATATATATATATATATATATATATATGACAAAAACAAAATATTGATGAAAATGTCCATCACAAGCTGGCATGGTGATGACCCCTGCCCTGTAAGTCATCAACACAATGTCAGGAGTTTTTATGACGTCATCAGGTATCCCATCTCTATATTTAGACGATCGGTCATATGTTAGTGGGTAGCCTACCTCAATGGATACTCTGGTGCAACGGGTAGGCCTATTCTACGGGTATTGCATAAACAGGCATGCCAATCCTAGAGCTCACCTAAAGGCCAGTCCACACCAATGCAACTCCTTGCAACATGCAACCATTATCCCCAATGGCAGTTGCAAGGAGTTGCATTGGTGTGGACTGGCCTTAAGACTGTTTTGTTGCAAGGAATTGCGACTACTTGCATTGGTGCGGTCAGGCCTTTACCCATGCTCATTATGCTAGGGTGGGATGACTCAGGGTAGAGGACAAAGTAGGCCTACAGCAACTTGCAATGGGCCTGGTCTTCAATATACTCAAGACTACAGAGACACCCATGTACCTGTCAAACAGAGAATCAAAAAATATGACCTACAAAGACCCAGAACTGATGGTGGACTTGCCCTCCCCAACTTCAAATATTACTACTGGGCAGCTAATATTTCTAAGTTGGTCAGCTGGGTTCATAACCCCAAACTGGACCGGTGCCAAAATGAAGCCATTTCATGCCCTGACACATCCTTACTGGCTCTAATTACAACTAGCTTGCCTATCTCTCCGAACTGCTATTCCTCCAACACCATTGTTGCGAACACTCTGAAAATATTATGGTCTCAATTTAGATCCTCTTTTGTCCTTCAAGAATTATCTTGTATATGCAACAACCATTTGTTTGCTCCCGCAAGGACAGATCCAATTTACTCTGAGTGGCACAGGTGAGGACTTGTTAGACTAGGGGATCCTTATATCAAATAGAAGTTTGGGCCCTCACACCTACGTCACAATGCCGATCCCACCAATATGTCTGAGTGACAGTCATATAGTGTCATATTGTTTTTCCCCCCCTCTTTTTTTGTTTTTTAGTTTTGTTTTTAGTTTATTATTATTTCTATATGCCTATATGGTGAAGTGAGAGGGAGCCAATGTTCCAAGTGGGAGGGAAAAGGGTAGGGGAATGTTGTGTTTTTGTCTCCGCCGGAGGCGGAGAGTATGTTTTCGCTTCGTCCCGCTGTGTGTTCACCTCCCTCCTAGCCAAGCTAACATTGGTCAAGCTCTACGTGACACGTGTCAATATGTTGACACCAATGCCTTTGATTGGCTAGAGGGACGCATGACGAAATAAAATCCTATAAATAGGTGTGTCACTTCAAAAAGCCATTATGTTTTTGAAGTGAGGTAAGACAGGATCAATCAGTCTTGATTGGAACAGTACCTTCCAGTACAAATCACCCGTCCGTGCGTGTGTGTGTCCCTCTGAGAGGGACACTATATACATGAATATGTGCGTCCAAAAAAGGTGCTTGACGCCCTACACTGGCTAAAGCAACACAATCTTCTATACAATGACATTGACATCTGCAATGACTGGGAGGACCGCTGGATCCAAGAAAACAGTGAATTGTGGGAAGCCATGACGACCATACCACAACAACCTTACCCAAACAAGAATGAAACCACCTCTGCAACTGCATCTATACCCAATATAGAACTTTTGTACAAGAAATTAACAGATTATGTTAAGTGCAGTGACCTGACCATCTTTGATGTACCTGGAGATGGGAACTGTTTTTACCATGCTGTAGCAACCACCCTTGAGACAGCAGGTATACAAACTATCACAGGTGCTGACATGCGCACACAATTGGTTACCTTTCTAGAAGACCCAGTGGTCCAGAAAGACTATATGCAATTTCTCGCATTGCCCAATGCTGAAGCACATCCAATTGATTCACCTGAGTTCATATTCCAACAGCAGCAAGAAATGAAATTGATCATTGAAAAGATACGCAAAAGCGATTGGGCCGACAACCTTGCAATAAATGCTGTGGTAAACATGCTGAATATCAACATACTCATCTACAATAGTAACACAGAAAAGGACTATAGAGTTGAATTGATCCCACAACAAGGCCGAAGTCTTAATACTGTAACAATTGGCCACCTTGATCAAATACATTAAGTAGCACTAGAGAAAACTGACATAGATCAAACACACCAATCAACTGCTGAAACTGTTCAAGACAATGAAGATGAAGAAGACAGACAAGCATTTGAACAAACCAGTCAATTACGAGGACTCCCATATGACAGATTGCTTCAAGAAGAACATTTTTTAGATGCAGACATTACATATTCAGTCGCCCCTGCAGAATACCAAAAACCACGCGCATTCTACCTAGACGACAAGTTTGAAGAATTGGCAAACCCATCAAAGTACCCTTATGGCCGTGGTGGTTTAAAAACAGAAAGAGCAAAAAACATCACACACAGAAAATATTTTAACCAACGCTTTGAATTGTGATGGCCGTTTTGCTAAAGACATAGACTATCTTCTGGCGGCTCAGTACATGGTGGAAGCACGACAAGTCAAAGGTCAAATTCAGATATCCCTACGGCAAAGCCGCGGTCAGACATTCCAAAATCAAAGGGTTAATGCTGGCACATTCAAATCACAACAAAATGTACAAACAATGTTATTCACAGACATAGCCTTCAAATTCCTAAAAAACACAAGAGGTTCACCTGCCTATATAATATTTCTTTAACATTCACCTTTTAACAAATAACTTTTTGTTTAACTAAAAGATATATCTTTTACCCTATTGTATCTCATTACTTATTGTTATGATAATATAATTGCTATGATATAGTAACATGTTCTATTTTACGTAAGAATTAGAACATTCCTAGAGAACTATGGTTAAAGATAGGGTAAGTGATTTCATTTGTTTAAAATAGCACGGGTCTGCTGGCGGAGACTTGTGCTCCGAGGAGCACATTTTCTAGTTAATTTATTTTCTACTTAAACCATTCGATTATCTTACATTCTTGTTGTTATGTTGGCTGTGAAGTCCTGTATGTTTGTACGTTTGTCTGTACATACATAAAAGGGGGAAAAAATGAAGCATATGTATTGTACATTTTCCCTGTCTAAGAGCATCCTACTCTCTATGCTGAATGAAAAACTCAAAATGGGATTAGGAATAAAGTAGCCTACCAGAAACCAAAGCAGATTTCGGTATTTCTTGCAGGAGAACTTCCCCTGAAAACACTACAACAGGAAATAAACCTCTGTCATAAAATAAAGACTGTCAACTCTGCTGTGAAAGGTTTTTCACACTTCAGTATAAGAATGACTCCCAGAATACAAGGCATGACGTTTCAGCATGAAATGGGCCATGGTACAAACCTGACAGTTACTTTCTGAGAAATGTTAACATTACGCAGTGGGTGTGTGCCTGAAGCAACGGTGTACTTCCTCTGTCACCACACACGCACGCACGCAAGCATGCACGCAAGCACGCACGCACGCACCCACACACACACTCACTCACACACACACACACACACACACACACACACACACACACACACACACACACACACACACACTTTGAGCAACATGCATCCTGTTGTCAGAATCGTTGATCCTCTTTTTGTGGTCCGTTTGTGGACAACTGGACATGCAACCCTTCTTGATATTCACAAGCAACACTATAATAGATGATCAGCTGCTGGGTACAGCAGAAGTTATACGTAGAACCTCAAAATGGGACCAGTTGGCCTTTCTGTGTTTATCCTGGGTAAGTTCTTTATATTTGTCTTTTATATTTTCATATAACCTAATCCATCTCAGATTAGATTTTTTTTTTTAAGCAAAGGAAATGTGTTTTCTGGTTATAGCCATTATATTCTGTTGCTGGCTGATTTGAACTTATTTCATCTAGAGTGTTCTAAATAAGTTTTTTTTTTAAAGTAGCCTTGACAGTTATGACAGGCACTGACTGTTTGCATTTGACATGGAAATATTTTACCTTTTTTTAGTTGGCCTAAGTATAGCTCTGGTCCATATAATAGCGTTAGAAGAGTTCTCTCCTTCTAACCAGAGCTACTGTATGCGGTATCAACAACAACCCACGTGTCAAATATTTGTATAAGTTACATTATGAAAAAGAAAAAGAAAAAAAACATTTTTGATTTTTTTTATAAACATGATGGAATGACTTTAAAGGGATTCTAGGCAAGTTCAGAGATCAAAAAAAGAAAAAAAAACTTGTCAAACAGTTAGTACCGTTGACTGACAACCCCTTCAGCCAATCAGCAGTTCAATCCCCTTCAGCCAATGAGCAGCTCCTTTTCCCCATCTCCAGCCAATATGACTCAGGGGGACTTTAGAAGGGGCCATGCCGAAAATAGGTTGCTTTATTCGAATCGGATACATACGTGTCACTGCCCGCCCCTGCCGGTTCTCTGAATTTGTATTTTTTAATGGGCTCTGTCATGATAAATTGACCACATGTCATATATGAATAAATAAATTCTATCCAAACGATATCTTAAAAGTAAATTCCGTGCCTCAAAAAAGAAGTTTGAGAGCGTTTTAAAACCAAATAAAAGCCAATTAAAAAGTAAAAACTGCCCACAGAAAACAATGGCGGCTCGTTCCATTTTTGTCGGCTGCACTCGGTTCCAAACACCCCAGCAGCATCATTATATAGTGGCTGATAGAGGGGGGAAAAAGCAAAATATATATATATAAATTTGTTTAAAATGTAGGCTTAATGTTGCCTAGAATCCCACCAAAAAGATTTCAAGGTTTTGGGCCTGTCTTTTCTTTCAGGTCTTATCACACATTTTGCCATTGCTCAACCAACCCCAACAATGCAAGTAAATGCAACTGAAGAGAAATTCAACATGACCAACACCACCATATATATTAATGGCAATGAAACTGAAACGTACTTCACCACTGAACCTACCCTACCCTACACCAATGAAACAGCTGATCGTTCAGGTGAGAACAATGTGTAGCCCAACCTTGCTGGGTCTGCTGCTTGCTACAGAATGCATTTAAATCAAGACCTTTATCACTTTGTACTATTGAGCCAGCTCTTTCTCTCTCAGCTGGAGAGCACAATTAGACCATTGGAAACACCTGCTGATCAATTAACCCTGGCACTGCTCCCATGAGTCACTCTGAAACTCTGAAAGTTCAGAGAAATGCTTGTTCATATGCCAATGGCCAATGCCCGTGTGCAATTTGAGCTCTATCGGTCAACCCACTGAAGAGAAAAATGGATGAGGACATTTCCTCCCACTGAAGTTGTTTGAGTGAGAGTTCTCAAAAAACTCTAATTAACAGTTTAAATGTGTTAAAGGTGAAGAATCAGCTTCCTCATCCTCACGCCCTACATATGTCAAGGAAGAGTCATCCACATGTGCAAGTTCAGGTGGTTTGGGCAACACTGAGGAGAGAAATGGATGAGGATGGACAGAAATGCAGTTTTATTAATTTTATAGTAGGAGTTATAGTAGCATAGTAGGGCTAGAGTAGGATAGTAGCATAATAGTAGAATATAGTCTGATAGTAGGATAGTAGGATTCAGATCAGACTGGACCAACTTAGATTAGACTAGACATTTAGATCAGATCAAATTAAACCAGACTTACTAGTGTCTAGTTCCAAACCAGACAAGTGGAAACTTGATGTAGGCTACTGTTACATAATGAAAGTGGTGCACTCGTGGACACACAGATAATACATACACACCAAACAGCTCATACAGTACTATGCCAGTGTAATAGATACAAAACGGAACAGGCAATAGCAAAAATAACAAATGGTGCAAGATGAGCTGTGAATTCATGACTGTTACAGTACTTTGTGAATGATGTCTAACCTGTTGAATGATGCCCTTCATATCTAACCTGTTGAATGGTTCCCTTCATATCTAACCTGTTGAATGGTTCCCTTCATATCTAACCTGTTGAATGATGCCCTTCATGTTGAATGATGCCCTTCATAATATAACCTGTTTAATGATGCCCTTCATGTCTAACCTGTTGAATGATGCCCTTCGTGTTGAATGATGCCCTTCATATATCTCCAGGCAATCAAAGCACAACAACAACCTCAACAACAAATGAAAATGCAACTAGGGCCACTCCATCTCCCACTATCTCAGAACCCACCACAACATCTGAGCTTCCTCCAACCAAGCCAAAGCCAGCCACTGTGAAACCTGTGAACCCTGTGAACCCTGTGAAACCTGTGAAACCTGTGACACCTGTGAAACCTGGTACGACCTTCCATATTCTCTTAAATTCTCAAAATTTGACTTATTTCGAAATATTTAAGTTTTCAGATGTTTAGATATTAGTTGTGTTTATTTCACTGGTCATGATTTTGATCTCCCTTTGTTTTGTTACATACTCATTTATAAAAACAGAATACATTGAATAAATAAAATCTTTATTGTTCAACCAGGTACCACCAAACCACCAAAGAAGGCAAAAAAAATCTCCACAGGTGAGATGCCTTTAAATAAATGTATAGCAAATAAGCCATACTACAAAACAAAATATTTTTTCTCTCTATTAGGCTATTACTAATTATCACAACTACTATTTACAGTACCACTTAAATAATTAAATAATTAACATTTTCAACTCCAGGCAACAGTGCACAATGACACAGAGTAAATTGTTTTGCACTCTTTTTTGCCCTCTTTACACTCATGAATTGCATGAACGTCCACCCACTGAAGCCGTTCTCGTCACTCTCCTTTTGGTCTTCCTCGCTCTACTTGGGATGGGAGCAGGCTACTGTTTCTTTAGTCGGCGATCTAGAGTGAGTATTCTGTATGTCTCAAATGACAACCTGCAATGTGAAACACACGTGTATGCTTGTGTTTGAATGGGCATCCTTGTGTGTGTGCGCGTGTGTGTGTGTGTGTGTGTGTGTGTGTGTGTGTGTGTGTGTGTGTGTGTGTGTGTGTGTGTGTGCACGTGCGCGCGTGCATGTATGCGTGCGTGCGTAATATACAGTATACAGTATGCTCATCTGTGAGTGTTGTAACTTGTGAACCACCGGTCCCTGCTATTTCTACAGAGGTACATGGTTGACCAGCATTCCAGACCAGATGAAGCTGAGATTCCCCTCAGCGCTATGGATGAGAGATCTATTGAAACAGCATCACAGAACGGTATGTCTGACACACTGTTACACTAACAACACTACTGTACTTCTACCTTTTATTCTGCCGTATCCCTGTAGGTCATACCAAAATCCTAGGTTGCTACCCCTACACTATTGATGGACTATTACAATGTCGAGCTGCTGTCCATAGCACTTTACTGTACACACTT
The DNA here is from genome assembly GCF_963280865.1 of Gymnoscopelus braueri. Lineage (NCBI taxonomy): Eukaryota > Metazoa > Chordata > Actinopteri > Myctophiformes > Myctophidae > Gymnoscopelus > Gymnoscopelus braueri. The sequence goes on from NC_137604.1 coordinate 42,380,722, forward strand.
CATACCTGCTCTAATTACACTTCAGCCACTTTATGGGTAATACAGTAAAGTTCTCTTCCTTTGTCTATACACTCCTTGTCTATTGTGCTGTATTCACAGCAGTTATATATTGTATATATATAAATATACAGTATATATATATATGTAACTATATATATATATATATATATATATATATATATATATATATATATATATATATATATATAGTATATGTATATTTATATATATACGTATCCTTAGCAGAATAAACAAAAGAGAGAGAGAGATCGGATGCAACCCACATACCCACAAATGCATGTTCCTTACAAATGAGGCACCATTTAAAAGGGAAATACTTTCCAAAAGTATAAAGGTTATTGCCAAGGAGCATTGTTACAAAATTGTTATTGCCATGGAGCATTGTTATATATTTTTGATGATCATTTGATCATGTAATGGTAATATATTCATCTGTATGACAGCACAATCTGTTCTTTCAGGGATGCAAACATTTGACAGGGTTGATGGGGACAGTGAGCACCCACCAACACAAAAAGAGGCCAAGGACTCTGAACCAGAGGAGAAACCTGGAGGACAAGAGGAGCAGAAAGGTTAGAAAAGTTACCTGGACAAACATATTTCACATTCAGCTTTGATAGTTTGTAAGAGAACTTTGATGAGATGAGATATACTATTCACATGGGTAAATTGGAACCCAGCTGGAATAACAGTGGAATCATGTACTATAAGGAGAACACTATAGATGAGGATCATGAGGATGATAGCTGTGATCATCAAATACAACAGATAAGTAATAGAAATACAATTAGATAACGTGCAAAACGTTACTTAATCCAGTACAGTATATATTTGTGTGTGTGTGTGTGTGTGTGTGTGTGTGTGTGTGTGTGTGTGTGTGTGTGTGTGTGTGTGTGTGTGTGTGTGTGTGTGTGTGTGTGTGTGTGTGTGTGTGTGTGTGTGTGTGTGTGTGTGTGTGTGTGTGTGTGTGTGTGTTGTACAGTGTGCTTGTACAGTATGCTTGTACAGTACAGTTTAACCTACAGTATGTCAAGGTAATTTCAGAGAATATGCCCAGTTCAATATCAGTATGGCTACAGGTGTATTCAAATGCAGTCTAATAGAACTAGCAAGACTACTGGCATCTCTTATTTGTGTTAATGTGGCTAGAACTGTCAATAATGCCGTGTCACCTGGCTTCCTCTTTTGCAAGAGCAGTTCAACTGAATAAAAGGAAGGGCTCACCACAGTACAGAGACATCTCATATAGGCCTATGTAAAATACTATATATTATACACAACATGATTGTTCATGTAGAGTTTTTGTACAACTGTCTTTTCATGCATTTATCCTGCCTCCATCCTGCAGTAGTATTGCAGACCATCATTTATTCAACATAGCACAGCAGTAAAGCCAAATATATTGTGACACAAAACTCCAGTGTCTCTCAACCTACTATACTTTAGTAACCAAACAGTTTGTCATAACTTCTGCTAACGGAAACAAGAACCAAAGAACACTTCCACTTGATGGCGTGGTATTGCTTTACATGCTGATTACATAATTATTTTCCTTCGAAATTTGAGAAAACGTAAAAAAAATTATTCAATTTAAATTTATTAAATTATTCGTACGACGATGTTGTGCTGCGGAAATAGCTTATCTACAAGCTCAAATCGCGTCACAGAAAGCTTCTAGATCTACTATCTACGACACGCCACACCAGCGTATGACAGGGTATAAATTAAGCATAAGTGTAGTGTACACATGTTATTTTTGTGGCATGTTTTCTTACCACAGCCACATTCAGTATGTCACCATTCTGAACGAGAAGGAAACTCAGGATGACAAACAGCTTGACGCACACAGCCTTCTGCGTCCAATCAGAACATGAGATGAGTCAGATCAACTCAAGATACTCCTTTTTTGTTTTGAATTGCACATTTCATGCTCATACGAATACAGCGTGCTTCACAGGAAATACATACAAAATAGATACAAAATATGCACAGTATACCATACAGATTAAGAACACAACATACATTTCTGATGATGGTCAAAGGGAAGAAATGGAACACAGACCCAGTGATGGCGAACGCAAGAGTCAGGTTATGTTAACAGATAAGAGGTGAGAGGTGAGGAGCAAACTGTCACATAGGGATCGAACCTGTGGACTGCCCTTTCAAGCACTGAACTATGAGATATTTCTAATATAAAGCATATGTAAATGGCTCTTTTATTATATCCTTTAGTTTCAAGATGTGAAAATCTGTAGGATGAGAAAAACATTTTGAAAAGTCATGTGCAATGCTGAAGTCCACCACTTGATGGAAATGGAAGCCAAGCTGACACCTACCAGTTGGTTGTAACTGATTTAGGAAGTTTGTACCCATTGTCCTTCTCAGTTGCAGTGTAGTAATCAGACATTTTATTTTGAAATTTGATTTGGTAATATAAAACAAGCTTCTCAAAGGAACTGGGTTGCACCAGGGTTGCACCCAACAGGGATATATTAATTCCCCATAATTACAGGCCATCAGTTTAAACATGTCCAGTGTAACGGCTAGGACTCAATACAGTTGCTGTACAGTAGCCTGGCAGCTGGCTACAAATTCAATGTATGATACTGATACTATACTGATATCATGTTTATGTATCTATTGCTGGCTTGTCAAATGACTATAGCTTGTGATACTATTTATTTTTCACTGGCTTGTCAAAATGACAAGCTTGTCATACTGTATGTGCAGAGTATGCACAAGGTCCAGATTTATGCAAAACTATCCCAAACATTCACAAGTGCTGATACACAAGTGTCCAACATCTTCTTAACTAAAGTTTTTTTTAACTGACTTTACATAATAAATTAAAAAGGCAATTATGTATTCCTTTCTCCATCTCCATCTCACTGGTTTTTGTTTGTTATTGAATGACATGTCCTTATTTTCCGTTGAGTTCTTCCCAGATTTGGTTACAATCATGTCTGAACCTGCCTTAATGCCCTGGGCCACACTTTGCTCAAATGGACAATTTTCATTGCCACTTGTAAAACTAACTACTTTGCAAATGGGATTCTTTTCCTGTCCTGGGAAAAGGGTGAACATAAATGTTGTATTTAGAAAGTTTCACACAGCAATCTACGGTAGACAGACATCCAGGTTGCTAATTGGGCTATACAGGTGCACCTGGCCTTCAAAACAGATGTTTTAATACAGCTCAATGACACACAGAAACATAAACCACAGCTGGTCCATTGTTTTTACATTATTCTGTATTGTGTCCATTACTGAGGTTAACACAGAACAATAAACCTTCCCGAGCTTTGTCAAGTGGTGGAATCCACAGTTAGGAATAATGTTCCAAATAAGAAGTTGTAACATGCTGCAACTAATAATATAGCATTCTGTTGGTGTGAGTATGAGCACCAGGTGTGTGATGAGTGGCTCTTAGCAGTTGAACAGTGAATGAAATGATGAACGGTGTCTTTTTGATTAATTAATGCGCTTTCTTTGCAAGTCTTTTATATCCATCAAATGAGAAAAGTGCTCAAATCTGTGACCTATTTATAATTCGTGATGAGCAAACATTTGTAAAATAGCTGATTTTAGGCAGAAATACAACAATGTTCTTGATGAAACCCCAACACACAGGGCCAAGTTATTATGGGTTTTAAAGCAGAATACCAAGCACTTTGTCTACATACCATTCATTGAGGCATCCCACAATAATTAATAGCAAATTGAATTGCCTTCATACTTAAATACACATTTTCAAATTCAACTTATAGCCAATGAAAACGGACAATTAGAGACTCACTGAACATCTATTACTGTAACTATACTTTAACATCAGGTCTGCTGGGAACAGGAGACCAAAAAACCATGCCACCAACATGATAATTTCCCTGTCAGTTATCACATTTAGAGGCAAGAATTGCCTGCCTGTTCAGTTTTCTAATGACAGATCTCTCTTCCGATCTTGGTCCTGTGAACGAGAATGTTTGGCAGGTTGAGCGTGAGTCAGGAAGGGGTGGCTTACTACCTCTAATAGCGGCGCTACCAGGCAGCTTCCCAAAACCAGACAGCGTTGGCTCTTAACTTTTCTGTACATTAGATTAGATGTATTTATTTTTTGCCTGAGGGAGAGCAGAGTCAGGGAGGATGAGAAAGTACACGGAAAGCACCGTCTCTGAGTCATGATGTCTGAAAAGTAAATCTTCTCAAAGGGTTTATTACTGTGAGAGTTCATAAAGACAGCAAATATCCTTTACAACCAGGTTTTTGCTTGTTATTGCCTTTGTAGGGATGTACTGTATGGTGGTTTGAGCTCATCCTTTTTTGAAAAAGTCACTGAAGGATAAAACTAACCTGTTGTTCGCTGTAAAATACGTAATTGAATAGTCACAAAAGTGATATTCTATAAAACAAAGGTATTATTTTCCGTGTTCATCATCAAAAGAGATAGAACGTCTTGGAAGGCAGATGGCCATCTCTCTAGTCTAGGTCATGGACATTAACAATCAGGCTATAACGTAGCTATGTCTGGAACACCAGTCACCATCTATTCCACCCCCTGTCTTTCCCCTTCATACATCAGCTCGGGGTCAGGTAATGATGGGGGTTGGCATACTTTCCCACAGCCATCAACAGCTGTGTGGCTGTGGCTCATTCAGTCCTGGTCAGTAATCACCTTATTTTACTGGCCCCCTCGTCAGGTGGGTCAGACCAGAGACCCCCCCCCCTTAACTGTGGGCAGAACCACTTGAGGCCACGTGATTTGAACTGCTGTTCTTATGCAGCAGGTAATTACAAGACACAGCAGTGCTGACTGTCAATCTTTATAGACATAGACGTAAATACTTGGGGGAAATGTATTACAGTATTACACAATTTTAGTTTTTGCAAAGTGTATAATTCAGTGTTTGGTGTTTTTCCATTTGATTTCTAAAGACCTTGGGCCTGAATTGTGTTGTGCAACTTCTGTTTACTTGTAGCAATGTAGCTAGAGATTGTATATGATCATTTGAAATGCATTTTAATTTCCAATTTAGCAAGGGTAGAATTTTGTATTTCTTTTAGGTAAATCCGGAGAGGATAACAATGAGCTCAGCTTCAGTTTTCAGATCCAAACAACATTACAACCAACCAATAGCAAGTAGTAGAAGAGTAGTAAAGTTATTTTATTTGACAGTTCATTCTAGAGAAACAGAAAATACAGTATGCATTGGAGAGAAAAGTGCACAAACTGGCAGCACTACCAGGTCTCCCTGAGTCTTCAGTGTTCACAATAACAAGTGCAAATAGAAATATGCAAATAGAAACAGATTTGTTTCCGCTGTCTTCACAGCCAAGGCTGAGGATAAATCATGATGACTCCAACATAAGAATCTGTGTCAGCTCCTGCAAATGCACCAACACTAAAACCCACCAAAAGGAATACAATAGTCCTCGGTGTTCTCAACAACCACTAATGTTTGATGTTTCTGTTGTGATTCCCAGCTGAGACTGAGGTCAAACCTGCTGCAGACACCAGCACTGATCCTCCTGCCTCAGCTCTGTCCCCTGACTCTGATTCTGTGGACAAACCAGTCCCAGAGGAGACCCCTGCTCCTGCAGAAGAGAACCCTGGAGACAAGAGCGATGACGAAGGCACCACCTCCAACCAAACCTCGCAAGAATCCCTGAAAGAGCTCAATGGGAACAACAGCAACAATGTGATCCAGACGGAGACACCAGGTTGGTGTGATGGGGTTTAGGTTACTCTTTTGTGTTTCTCCAAGCCTAAGCTAAGTGCCCAAAAGATTGGGATTAAGGAATGCAAAAGTAAAAGTATTGTAAAAAAGGGAAAGCTATTGCTTAGCACACTGGATACATATTTAAATTAATGGCGTTTTTACAGGTATAATTTTTGGTTGGATGAAATCGAAATCCTAGTTGCCTTTGAACCCACGAGTTACAGACCTGTAATGGTCCATTTGGAGGAACCCTGGCGGTCCCCTGACCCACTTTAATAACTACTGATCTACAAAGATCAAAGAGAGTAAAATCTCAATTACTCAAATTCACTGGGACTGGAAGACAGATTCTTATCACAAATTATTGTTGTCAGACAGAAACCTTGTATCTCCATATTTCAGCTGTTTATGTTTATTTTTTTCATGAATTAAGGCCCTATTTTACACTTTATGTCACAAAAACGTGGCAAAAATTGCCAATCTACAAGCGCACTACATGTCACAGTATAGCAGTTTTGAACATACAAGGTTTCTGCCCAACAGTGATGACATTTTGACATTCTTGGTTGTAACCATTTCAGAAAACTGTCCACTAGCCACCCACCCACACACTCTTCAGTGTATACTTATGCCTCAGTGGAATCTGTATCTTGATTTTTTGTTCCAGATTATTGTTGAGGTATTTATGCACTATTTTTAGGCACTAGTGGAGAGTCACGTAAGGGTAGAGAGAGAGAGGATGAATCATGAGCCAGATTCAGACCCGTTGAGGTCACAACATGGGACTATCATCATGCCTACTGGCTAGATGACTTTGGGCTCTTCCCAGAATCTCTGGGTCAAGAGGCCAGACACAGCAGTAGTTTGACCTGCTACTACTGCATATCGTGATGTGTAAACTTGGGCAAAAGAAGCAATGGTGGAAAGTGACTAAGTACATTTACTCAAGTACTGTACTTAAGTACAATTTTGAGGTACTTTTACTTTACTGGAGTATTTCCAAAATCTTTTTACTTCTACTCCACTACATCTCAGAGGCAAATATTATACTTTTACTCCACTACAATTATTTGAAAACTTTAGTTACTAGTTACTTTGTAGATTTTGACTATTATTACAAAACATACATTACCCACTTCAGCATATACATTTCGGCCATTTGAAAATAGCCGATCTACAACTCACAATGCGTCGCGATGCGACGCATTGTGAGCTTGTAGATCTGCCATTTGCTATATATTCTGCATAATGAGTACATTCTACTTTTGGTACTACATTTGATACCAATGCGTTTGTACTTTTACTCAAGTAAACTTTGAATTCCGGACTTTTACTTGTAACAGAGTATTTCTACGTTGCAGTATACGATACTTTTGCTTAAGTAGAACATGTGAGCACTTTTTCCACCACTGCAAAGAAGTCACTCAGTACTTGCTTGCAGCTTAGGCTACTGTAAAGTGTTGAAATGCCTCTACCGCTGCATGGGGTTGATGTTGGCAGGATAGTGAGAGACTGGCAGCTCCCAAGCTATGTCCATCTTTTAGGTCCAACATGCCACCTGCTCACATTTCAGTGAATTTCTTTTAATTGGGTGAGGGAAGCTGAACGAACAACTTGGCATTAATGTAGGACCTACGTTGAAGAGTAGTAAAACTCTCACCACTTTCTCAGAATGTTCCATTCCCATACGCTTGGAAATAATAACTTTTACAGATGTTTTTTTTTTTTTACAGTACAGTGGTGAAAATAGCCGTGGTGGTATTCAAAAGCTGTAGCGCCCTCACTAAACTCAAGCTGTAAATGTCACAAATCACCAGTGGTACTCAGATGTTTTACTTAAAAGTAGCAATTCCCCAATGTAGAAATACTCTGTTTTAAGTCAAATCCAAATTACTTGAGAAAGTAAAAGTACAAAAGTATTGGCATCACTCGATTTAAAATACACAATGCTGAGATGTAGTGGAGTAAAAGTAGCCTAGTATACATTATTGAAAAATGGAAATACTCAAGTAAAGTAAAAGTACTCAAGTACAGTACTTGAGTAAATATATATTAATATTAGTTACTTTCCATCACTGCAAATCAGTTTTAGTTTTTAGTTTTTTATTTGATTTGCACAGATAGCAACGTATTCAGCAACAACATAAAACAGATTGTGCAGGTGAGATTGGAAAAACCCTATGGGCTTTATAAAATGTATCTCACCTTAATTCATAACAAAAAAATGCAATACAAATAGAAAAGCAATCCTAAATGAAAACAAATCACATATCAACAATCCATTCTCATGTTGTCCATCTTTTGACCTGAACTGCACCCAGACGATGTCTTCTCTGAGGTTCCCCTGGACAGCCCAGTGTGAGACAGACAGACAGACAGACAGGCCCCATCTCTTGGACCAGTGTAAGTACACATTTCAACCTCAGCTTTCATCAACTCCCCATATTTATACGTACATACAGCGACCATTTTGGTCTTACTTTCAACCCCGTCAGCGGGAGTGTGAAGTAAGAAGAAAATGGCAAGTAAGAGGAAAAATGGCAGCTGTGTGAATATGGTTTATTTATCCATTGTTGTAACATAAAACATCTGCTGTAATACAAAATGTCAAAAAACAAAAAGCTCAAATTTACACAAATGTCATAATGGCGTTGATTCATAGATACGATTCCAATAATTAGCTAAATAAGTGGGATTGTCATTTTAATTCTCCACACTCCTGCTCCCTCCACCCTGCCCCCTGTGGCAGCTGCTGCAGCACTCAGGCAGCTCAAGTGTTGGTAAAGAGAGAGCCTCAACAGTCCCAGAAATGACTCCTGGGGAGTGCCAAGTTTCATGCCCCCGTCCTGAATTAACCACTTTAAACCCCATATACTTAGTTGACCAGAGTCCCCCAAGGGCCTATACTAGGCTCCTTCCTTTTTCCCCCCTCTACACCAAATCTCTTTGGCAAAAACAAATAGCTGTACTATAAGCTCACAACGTGTTGCAACACGACCCGTTGTGAGCTTGTAGATCAGCTATTTCGCGGAATGTTCGCCCCCGGAATAGGGACGCTAGGGTTCATGTGGCTAACGTAATATAAATAGAGGAGTCATAACCATCAAAATCTACTGATAGCACACAAGGTCATTAACATGCGGATGTCTCCGCTTCCCCACCCTTGTAAATCACTTTGATAAGTTTGACATACAGTGGTGTGTATAAATAAATACACACTGTGGATGCAGTGGGGATGCTTATCCCTGCTGAGAGATGTTTGTGACCGTCATTTGCATTCCGTAATTGAGCCTGGTTGCCGGTGGCTAGGTACTGTATCATACAGTATAAGATTCCTTTGAATTGCCTGGAGGCAGAATATTTCATTATTTTGAGGGTGTTATTATACTGTCTATAATCCATAACAGAAATACCTCCATTTATTTCATTCTTACAGAAATTACTGCTGCTCTTGTACATGGAGCAGTTTGGAAAGTCCGGTTTTGCTCTATTTTCAACTGCTTACAGACCATTATGTACAGTAGCTGTTAGCTGGATGAGAAACACTCAAGCCGATGAGATTTGTGGTACAGTTTTATTTGTTTCTAGATACAGGATAAATGCGACTACACTCACTCACACCAACCCACACACACATGCACGCACGCATGCATGCACGCACGCACGCACACACGCACGCACGCACGCACGCACGCACGCACGCACGCACGCACGCACGCACGCACGCACGCACGCACGCACGCACGCACGCACACAAGAAAGCATCAGTGTTCTCTTTTGGAAATGTGCATTGTCGATTGCCTTCAAACGTCCTCATTTGTGACTTTGCTCTACGTTAATAATTGTGAATTCTGAAGTAATTTATAGTCTGTGCCTCTGTGGTGGAAAAATACTTTAAACCGTGCCAATCAAAACCCCCAAAAATTTAAGGAAATTAAATTACATTGAAAATGGTATATGCTAAACTTAAATGGAAAAAAACGTTATGCTTTCTGCCTGTCCTTCTGGTACCCCTCAGACGGGTCCCCCCTCTCAGTCTAATCGTCACAAGCTTCAGGACGTTTGGCCCATATCCGCACCTGTGCTCTTTATCTGCTCTGAAGCTTGCCGCCATGCACCCAGAGGCCAGGGCCATGAGGCCAGAGGAATTCACACCACACTTAACAGCCGATGATAGGAGCCCCAGATCTGAGGGTTCTCTGCATGGCTCCAACATGTAGTGCGTTAGCAGTCAAGGATCATGTCCCTATATGCACACACACACATACACACACACACACACACACACACACACACACACACACACACACACACACACACACACACACACACACACACACACACACACACACACACACACACACACACACACACACACACACACACACACACACACACACACACACACACACACACAAAAGGCTTCCAAAATCTGTAGCATCTCCCTGTCATCAGAGGCTTGTCAGTTCTCACTCTCTCAGACCAACCGGTGTGTCTTTGACTTTTCCTGTGCTGGGTCAGAGTTTGTATGTAGTGTCGGTTTTGGAGTGGTTTAGTCGTGTAGATCAAAGACTGCTAACATACAACTTTCAGCCTTAGCAAAGCTGCAGAAAGGAGGCAGTTTTGGACGGATTCTGTATTCAGTATTCCTGTTAGCAAAGACAGTTCTTGCTTTCTTAAACCAGCCAATTATCCTCAAGTATTTTCTTGTGTTGTGTAGGGTTTCTTCAGTATCGTCTTTGCTTTATGGTATTGGCATTTGAATAATTCTGTGAAAGCTTAAGTCCAAAGACTAGACGATAAACCTTCTGGAAAAAGATAGACAGATCCAGTGTATTGCTGATAAATCGTATTATCTTTTTCTGCTGTTGTAGTTTTATAGGCCTACTGTACTGTAACTCACTCTGGGTAAGAGCATCAGCTAAATGCCTAAAACATACTGTAAATGTATGGATACATGCTATTCCGTCCATTAGTCCCTATGTGAATTTCCAATGGATTATTAACATTTGGATTCCAAATGACAAATTCAGCAGAGTCCTAGCCTGTAGAAGCCCCCCAGCCTACCACCTACCCAGCCCATTTAGTCCCTGGATCAGGCTGGAGGGGTAAAGATTTGTCAGCAAACCCATGGCGCCTTTCCTGTGGCTGATGGATAGGGCTTCCCCCCTTCTTTCTCCAGGCTTTATTGTGTGAGGGATTAGCTTTGTGTTGGTGGCCAGGGGGTTCAAGAGAAGGGTGTAATAGCTTTGACCACTTTAACCAGCTTTAAACCAGCCCTATTTTATACTTTGCCGAACGATGGTGTCGTGCGACGAAAATAGATGATCAAGCTATTTCACCACAGGGGGGCCGTTTTAGTTTTTTTGGTGGTCCGTGGGATTGGAAAAGTTTGAGAACCCCTGATATATAGGCTAACACCTCAACCACCCCAAGTAACCACTGAAGAAACGCTGAAGAGACAATATTTGGTGTGTGTAGAGCTTCTATTTTTGATTTGTATTCAAAATGCCTAAAAGGCCATTTTTCACATGGTCAGAAAATTATTAAACGTTTTCATCCATAAAGAGAACAGAACAGAACAGAACAGAAGAGTGGCATTGCATGGTCACACATGAAAAGCTTTTTGAATTAAACCATTATACTGTCAGGGTTATTTTTGTTCTGGCATGCCTTTCCCTGTCACATTATACATTTTCTGACCTGACATTGTAGTTTCTAATAATGGCGCTGCTTATATGCATGGCAAAATCTGAAGACACTCTACCATACATGCACACCAACAATGTAACTAAGTATTTGTTTTGTTGAGTTTAGTATTTTTGTGCAACTGTTCTTCTAAAAAAAAAAACAGGCTGAGCACACGTAGTAAAATAGTTAGTGATGTTAGTGAAAAAAAAGTGGGAGAAAAAAGAAGAGTGGAAAAGACGTGAACCATTTACTCCATCCCACCTGGTTTAGGTGGAGATGAGTCAGTTGAAAACTAACTGCAGTTGAAAGGCCCCTCGCCATCTTATGGCTGGAGATAATGGACCATGAGGGTCTGATGGGTCATAAAGCAGCATAATTAGACCTGAGGCTGTTATTTTACAGTCAGGATGTGGGCCTTCATGTCTGACAAGCAGAAGAGAAGAGGAAGGGGGGGGGGGGGAATAGCAGACGAATGTGTGTTTGTCTGCTTATTTCTTTTTTAACCCATTAAATCCGGGAACGCATCTACAATGTCTTGTAAATCCTAACAGTTTTAAAAAATATATATATATGTCGCTATATATATCAGTGGTGCTCAAGCTTTTTCATGTCAAGGACCCCCAAAATGATATGTATTTGACCGCGGACCCCCATCTTAAAAATATTTTGTTCCAGGCCCCCCCCCCTCACCCAGAAGCAAAGATTTGAGTTAAAAATGTTCACGATAAAAAAGAAAAAAGAACCCTAACCCTATTTTTGAATAGCCAAAGTATAAAATAATGGTTAAAGTGGTTACACAGATGCGTTCCCGGTTTAAATGGGTTAAGAAATAGCTAAAATAGCACATCTAGAAGCTCACAATATGTTGTGTTGTGAGCTTGTAGATCTACTATTTTTGGCTATGCAATATATGATGATATATTGGGCTAGAGCTGAAGTTGTTTATAACAGAATAATAACAGCCGCTCTGCACATACTGTGTGGCTGGATGCAGGATCCCTATTTGGCTAATGACAGTGATTGGGCCAAGCTTCCTGGATGTGAGGGTTTGATGTGGTTGAGATTGGTGGGTCAAGTCAGTTGTCTCACCTGGGCAGCTTTACGGCAGAGAGACACTCCCTCTCACATGTGCATGTGTGTGTGCACACATACACACTCTCACTCATTTGTGTGCACTCTCTTTCACGCACGCGCACACACACACACACACGCACGCACTGCGTGCGAGCGCGCACACACATTCTCATAGTTACAGACTGACACAACAGGGGAACACTATTATCTGGTATATTGACTTCATGAAGATGGCAACTTTTTTTTTAATGCCAAGCAAAACCGGTAGAGAACAGGCTTGAAAGGTCCTCATTCAAAGGTCCCTGAAGTTCGGATTACCAGAACTAGTTCTAGAAGAGTTCTGGTTGTGTTGAGGGTTTTCTGGGTCCTCCTCACCAACTGGTGTTTAAGTTCCCCAGGAATACATAGAGACGTGAAAACCAACTAAAAAGGGCTAAATGCTTCTGTATGGTAACATGATTTTCATCTATCCTTATGTTTATTGTATGTACATTATATAATCCATTGTAGGGCCATTAAAGGCTCTCAAGTCTCTAGTCATTATGATTGATAGAATTGCATATAGCCTGTGTAGAATGGGTCAATGAGAGAAACAGATGTACTGCATCAGATGCAATATAAAACTAATCAGTATAGTTGGATCAGAAAATGAGTGTAAATAGATCATTACTGGTATAAAGCATAGACTGAAGTGAAGCAAAATCATTGAGTACCAGCATGTTCATTTTGAGGGGCAGCCATAGATGAGTGGGTAGACAGGCCGTCTGGGAGACAGAAGGGCCCCCGGTTGCGGCCTGGCCCTGGTCTATGTGTCAAAGTGTCCCTGAGAAAGTTACTTAACCACTAACTGCTCCATCTACTGCTCCTAATAGTTAGGATGGGTAAATGCAGAGGACACATTTCACGTATGTACAGTGACAAAGAATACCCCAAACGAGTGGGGACCAAATTATTATAATAATCAAAAAATCTTTTTAGGAAGAGCTTGTCTGAGACAGTGATTTAATTCAATAATTTTTAACAATTGAATAATAAACTATTTTAGTCATAGAGATAATATGATGACAGCTGTTTTAACAGACTGAAATTAATTAAGGATCAAGTGGTCTTAGCACCATAGAAAGGAATTCACTGGTATCAAATATAACTTCCTCTATGGTTATTACCCTGTGAATGCCTGTTATGACTCCATAACAATAAGATTAGGAAGATTACGAAGATTAAGATTACGAAGCATGCTAATTCCGTGAAATTTTGCACGCACATTCCCACTAGGCAGAAGATGAACTGCCACTTTATGCCAAAAATGTTTTTATTAGCCTCATAGTGGCTCTATAACAGGCCGATTCGTGTTTTTATCTATAACTGCATGGATCTACGTAAAACTTTGTATGCGCACTCCCTAGAGATGAAGGAAAAACCTTTGCCCTGCATTTTTCACATTTGTCTTTTATAGCGCCACCAGGAGGCCGATTTATGTAAAAATAAAATGATATTACTCCTTCAGATTTTATCCAAATTTCACTCAAATCAATACATATGATCTCTATAGTCATGTGATCGGATCTGTTTGATTTTTCATATTCCATCCTGATTGGCTAAGATTGGCATCTAAAGTTTGCAGGAGTGGCAGGAGTTTTGAACAAAATGCCTCAAATCATGAACGATCATGTCCGATTGCGGTGAAACTTTGCATATGTTGAGGAACAAATGCCACCCTTTTGACATTGCCCTATTTTGGCGCCATCAGTCATCATCACCCATCCTACAGTGTTCAAACACACCACATGGTCCCTGCTGTTGATTTAGACTTTTACTTGTCATTATTGCAAGGGGTCTAATTTTCCTTTTAAGTTACAGAAAAACCAGCAGTTTAACCAATTATATGTGTGACAGTTGTGCCATTAGAACATTTCTCAATGATAGAGAGTCTGAATTATATGTGAAAGTACACCATTTTGTCGTATTTGTCCTTTGACTTCTCCAGATTCTTTTTGGTCATTATTTTTTTGCGTTTTGTCAAACTTTGCATACCAAAATAGGGAGCAGAGACAACTTGATTGCTTTCCAAACAGTTTATGTAAGGTTAATTGTTCATGTATCAATCGATCATGTATTTTGCTTTTATAAAAAAGATGGGTGTACTGATAGGCTAACAGAGTTGCTTAAGCAATAGAACTCAGCTCAATTAACGTGTTGAATCGATTGTCGGTGAATAACATCATATCTGTGATCGCAGGAATGGGCTGAAGTGTATATTTTACTGTGAGACTCTGCCCCTTGTGTTTAGCCTACACTGTGTCCCTCTCAGCTTTCATAGTGTCTCAATCTTAAAAATAGAAAAAGTCACACTTAAAACACACTTAAAAACAATTGTCACTGACAGATCCACATTTAATAGCATTGGAAGAATTGTAGCGCATGCCTGTGCATTTATCTGACTTCCTCAGTTGCACATATAAAAAAAGTTATGTTCTTCCTCTGGGCTGACCTTCAGAGGCTCCTGGGTTGAAGCCGGTGCCATAGGTCAGAGGTCAGACAATCCTAATTAAAGGGTCCATACTGACTCTGAAGAGAGTGATGTGGCCATGGTGTGAGAGTCAACTGGAGCACATTCTTTACCTGTCACAAAGCAAGTCTCTGCAGAGGAATATCAGACTTCTGTATGATGCCTTCTCTTTTATATTGCTTTCTCTTTATACCTCCTCTTTCAAGCGCACATACATACACGAAGGACATACATTACTGTATATACACAGCCAGCTACACTATTATGTGTAAAATTGGCCCATAAGGGTTTCCTGTGTGAATGTTACATTTGCTTACCCCACCTGAGGGCAGCACATCTAAAAGATCAAGAAGATAAAGAATTCAAGTGTTTTAAAAGCAGGCCTAAAGGAAGTTCCCCCTGAAGTTCCCTCTTGAACTCATTTGGACTACTCGTATTGAGAAGAAGTTCAATCTGTCCCCATCTTTATTTTCTGATAGATGTCCATACATGCTGCCCCTTAACCCCAAGTGTTTCAGACAGTTTTAACAAAACCAACACGTTTTGGAGCTTCCTCCTCCCTCTTACCTTAGTCCATGTTTTGGCAGCTGCCTGCAAAGTGCCACGGAAGACATGTCTCAGGTTAGATTGGGCCATACTTGTCTATCAGCAAGGAGGAGAGAGAAGTAAAATAAAAAAATAAACAATTGGTGCACACAGGAATATTGACATTCTTATTTATTTAATAATCTGTAATATTCACAAGACAAAACAAATGGTAATGCTTAAAACACATTTCCTATCTATATCTTTCACTTTGCCTTGTATACGCTTAATGTAATACAGAAATTCCCCCTTCTGAGCTTGTCAAGAGATACTAAACTCCATCTCTCCCTACATAAATAGAATATTGCTCTTCATCACAAGCTTTGTGGAAGGCCTGTAGTCTTAGTTGTGGCTACTCACATCCTCTGACATTTTGCGGTTTGTACATTGATGTGTGCTGGTACTATTTCAAGCTACTAGACCGTTGTTCTATTTTTGCACCATGAAGTTCCATCAGTGCCTATAAAATAAATATCTGGGTACATATACAGTATACCTAGATAGCATTACTTCATGAATAGCCTGAACTATTGGTGCAATGCACTCTGATAAAAAGTGGGGTAGCTGTCATTCCCTGTGCTTGTCTGAAGAAGATATAGCCACTTCTTTGTGTCAGATCAATATGAAAAGTGTCACCTGTTTCAGCAACATCAAATAAAGGTACTGTAAAGAAATCCAAGTAGAGGAAGTAGCAATTCACTGTGGTTTGGAAAGTTATCAGTCAACCTATGGACAGAAGCTCCTAAGCTTTGTTTACAGACCTGAACCCTTAGGGGCAGGATTTGTCAGCTAGATAAACGTTGAGGATTGTGCCGTAAACGTTGGATTAGACAGCTAATAGAATCTGTCAGTTCTTAGAGCCATGTGTACATTTTCAGAAAAAAATATTTGTGTGTGGGCTTGTGTGTTCTGTAACAGGAACATTCAACCTTTTTTGTTTTGTATGTTTAGAAGACAAAAAATAGATGTGAACAGTATGTGAAAGTCACCATTGAAATTTGAATGGTTGAGAACCCGCTGAAACAGATCAAACTTCACTACTTTCCACAATACAATGAGACAATAGCCCTCATCAATGTCCCACTGTATCTGTCTGTAACACCAGCATTATCTAAAAGAAAAGCCCTACTTGAAGTATAGACCTGTTCTTCTTGTCAATCCCTTATGGCTTTTTTCTTCAGTTATCCTATTCACCCTGTGAGAGTGTTGAACCAATGAGGTGAAGAGCTCTCTACACTTACAGTTAACTCTGATACTACAGTACATATAGTATTGTAGTTGTCTCCGCCAGGCCGAAAGGCATGGCGAGAGAGTATGTTTTACCCCCTGTCTGTCCGTCCGTCCGTGTGTCCGTCCGTGTGTCCTGTCCTGTCCGTGTGTTACCAGCTAATCTCCGGCACCGTTGGCCCGGTCGCTGCGAAACTGTGCACACACACTCCCTGGATGCCAATTCAGAACCTCTGGCCTAAACTTTTCACATGGGCCTGTTATAGCGCCACCAGGAGGCCGATTTGTGCAAAACCCATTTACTCCTACAGATTTTATCCAAACATCACGCAAATCGGTACACAGTATCTCTATAGTCATGTGATCAGGACAGATCTTTCCGATATTTCATATTCCATCCTGATTGGCTAAGGTTGGCTTCCAAAGTTTGCAGGATTGGTCCGTTTTGAAAAAAAAATCTCAAATCATGAACACAGCGTGCGATTTCCGTGAAAACTTGCACGCACATTCCCACTAGGCCGAGGAAGAAATGCCACCCTTTTCACATTGGCCTGTTATAGCGCCACCAGCAGGTCTAATTTACCAAAACACATTTTTGCAACAAAATGCCTCAAATCAAGAATGCCCGCACATTCCCACTAGCTCGAGGAAGAAATGGCACCCTTTTTACATTGGCCTATTATAGCGCCACCAGGTGGCCACAATAACCTACCTGACCTGGCTAGTTATTCTTCTTTTCAGTTATTGGCTAAATAGGGATCCAGTTTAGTTTGCTGAAATGACCAAACATAGCTTGTTGTTTTATGATTGGTCAAGTTGTGACATGAACAGTTTGATCAATGCAATAACGTTTTGATTATATGCTGTATACCAGCTTATAATTATATATATTTTTTGGCGCATTTCTCAACATGTCTAATTCTACAATACCCAGAATTCATTATGAATACTTCAAACTATACTTCAAAATCAGGGGCGAACAGCTGGGTTTTTGAAGTCCATGCGAGTGCTTTCAATTTCCTAATTTGGCGACACGTTACATAGAAACAGTGGTTTTCATTTAATAAACACTTTATTTGGACACATTTAGTTACAGTACACTACATATTTCTCTCCAGTTTATATCGGTCTATTTAACATTTTAGTTACAGAGGGCAGCAGATGTGACACATCTGCTAGAGGGCAATTATAATGCATTATGGCATATTTGGCTGATAAGCCAGGGATCCTTTTAAAGTAAAGGGTTACGCGACGTCTTTCCCTGTTCCCCCACCACCACACATCCCCAGCTGGTTGTTTTAAACATTCCCAGGCTGGTCTTTGTGGGGTTTTCACGCTGTGATCCGCAGCTCTGGTGACAGACGGATATTCACCTGTTGGATTCCCCTAAGGCCTCGACTCTGCATTCCACAGCCACTTCTGCTCACACTGATGACTTTATTGTACCTTACCTCTGCCTCTCTCTATGCTAATACACAAACTATGTTGTGTGGTAGTTTTCAACTGGTCTCACTCTAGTACCTGCATTTTCCATTCACATTACATATAGGAACCTGTTGTGCTATTTAAATGGATGTAAATTATGTTTTAAAAAAAACTAGTGTAGTGTAGGTGTAACAGTGGTGGTGAACCAGTTTCATATTGGGATCTGAATTTTCATCGCCACATAGTCAAGAAGCAGTGTTGCTCTTTGTGCATAACCCGGACAGCTCTCATTATAGCCTGGGTCATTACCCACTGGTTAAGACAATAGTTTAGTGTCTACTCCTCAGGATGAAGTGCTTTGGATGTTTAATGGTTGTACCTTTGCAGATAAGCCTTTGTGATTTGTGACTTGGAAGTGTCCTGGTAAATTTGTAAGATAAATTACATTACATTTGAGTTGACTACCCACTGTAACTGGGACACATCTGGGGAATTCTCTAGGATGCTGACATTCGATTTAACATTATGGCAAAAAGAAATCACCTACCTTTCTGCAAAGAAGAAAGGTAGAATTGTTGGTAGAATAGTTTTTAGTGATAAAGGAAACAGATGAATGAAGGTCAGATCAGGTCAGATTTACTGATTAGGTCTGTCTAATGTTGTCATGCCTTTGGACTTTTCTACTCTTAAGCTGACCTTGTAAATCACATTTCTAATTTATGTTGGAAGTGTGCCATCTGCATTTGACTGTTGATTACTTAGCCTTGGAGCAGTTAGTCCATCACATCAGATGCTGATCCAGTTGTTCCTCCTTCTGTTTTTACATACAGTACCTGATGTTATCTCAGCAATAGCCCCAATAAAGACATTTATCATTCTATGTTACTCTCACATTTATGTAATTACCTCCAAGGAGTTCATGTTTTTGACCCTGTCTGTCTTTCCGTCTGTCTGGTCTGGTGTGGTCTCTCGCAAAAAAACACATAACATCTGAAAAGATTTACATAACACCACAATACTTTGAACAAAGATGCATTACTGGCCCAGGGCGAACTGATTAACTGGTCAGATGCATCATGAAGTTCAATTGACCAAAAGGGGATGTGGGCGTCACAACCATTGCAAACATATTAGCTCAATGATTTCAACACCTTATAGACAAACTGCCACCTTGGCGGAGGAGCACATTTTGTAGTTTATGTTAATATTTCCACTTGCCAGTTGTCATCAGAATGGTATTGTCAGGCAAAGCAGTATATTATGCCTACATAACTTTTGTTATTATATTTTGTGTATAATTATAGTATCTTAATCATCTTAATAATCTTATTGTATCAATAATAATATAGTTTTCTTATTTTATCGAGATAAATAAGATAAGATAATTTCATGAAAGAAAACAATTGGGCTAAAAACTATATACAAGCTCACAGATTGTACATAATGATATTTTTGAAATTTTGAAAAAAATATCAAAAATATTTGGAAAATGTTGATTTTTTTTTAACACAAGTCTTCTCTTCTGGGGGTCCCTGGCACAAAATATATATATCATATATATATCAATTTGGGGGTCCTTGACACGAAAAAGTTTAAGAACTACTGATTTATGTGCATTTGTAGAATCGGCCTCAGATCTTAATGGGTTAAGACAAAAACAAGTACTTTTTTAAAGTGAATATCATAGAAGAAAGGAGGATTTGTATGGAAAAGACCTAAATCCTTGAAATGGTTCTGGCTTAATGTGATGTCCGCACAGACACCCAATCTGCCCCAGGAGAGAAAAACCTAGCTAACAAAACCCTTTACTTTTGACCTTTTTTTTTTGCTTTTCTATTTGCAGACTGGATTGAAACAGATGAACCATCCTTCCATGGGATTCAGTTCAGCATTTTTATTTTTTTTAACAAGGGACTAAATCCCTTGAGGAATGTCCAGTCTTTCAGCAGCTAGGTTTTTCTGCTCTCGCTGTAGAGACTAACTAGCCTCCACAGATCTCTATCTATCCCTGTGGCTCAGCTGTATGCATGTGAGGCTGTATACCTGCAACTCAACCCCTGTCTCTGTAGTCACATTACCGGTCCCAAAGCGAACCTCCTCTTTATTGGGCACAGTTGAGATTAACTCAGGTCACATTTGAGATTGTAATGGGTAGACCTGAGGTCAGTTTAGGGAACAAAACCACCCTTTTTTAAACATATAGATGGCTTTGAATGCAACTTAGATAGGCCTTCAAATCTGAGGAATGCTATCAGCGTTCTCTTCTACTTGTAGTATTAAGGGCAGCCTAAAAGCCAATTATGAATGCTGAAATAACCAAAATTAAGAAAAAAGTTGTATTCTATCTTATTTTATACCGAACTAGAGGTTCGGCATAAAAGCTTTTGGCCTTTGACCTTATTTACCAACGACCGAAAGCTCGCAATAATTTCTTAGGTACTTGTATTTGACTCTGTGGCTGCTGTTTCCTCTCATTCACTTAAGTTTTTAGTTAACGAAAGAGTGGTGGTTTATTTCGCTATACGGAAAGAATGACAAATGAACACTTGTTGTATCTATGCAAACAAAAGCAATTATTTATCCCCCAACGTATTTCAGCTCTATAATTCAGGTGTCATAAGTAGATATGTATACGCACCACTGCTTATAGAACAATTTACACCACGGCCTTCACACCAGATACTTACAAAGCCCACAAAGCATATTATGTTCATCCCGATACTTCGCCTAATCCATGACATGGGGATGAACCCTCCAAAGACCGTATTCAGGTCACCTGAAGGATGGCAGACAACAGTTCAGAAGAGGCTTAATGGTTATTCATAAATCACATTTGCTAGATGTAGAGTAGGATTATGTCAGGGATCCTTCCACTCAAACAGATGTTTCTTTGCAGAGGTCAAAGGTTGTGGCAAAGGCCACATAAACTTGGCCCAAAGCAGAAGGTATATGGTTGATGGCGGGACATGTGACTGTGGGAGAGGACACATAACTTCCAGGAAACCAGCTGAAAGGAATTTGTAGGGATGAGTAACGTAAAGGGAGAGGTAAAGAAGCCATGGCACTCATTTATTATAGCTCCAAAGAGATTGCTTGATTGACCTAGATCAGTGGTTCCAAAAGTTTCAGCAGTCATGTGACAGTCCTGTGACACACCACACCCTACTGAGTATCCACAGCACCGCAAGTGAAGAAAATAAAAGATAGATTTATATTATTTTTAAATTAGCATACCGTACATATCATCAGCTGATGATAGTAACACCTCACTTTGCGTATGCATGCATGCGAGAGAGAGAAATATGGAAGAATACTTACATCACAAGCACTCTTCATTACCATCTGAGCAGCCAGCCATCAGCTGGGTGAAGCTGAAACAGAATTTCCCCTGTGGGATCCATAAAGGTCTTCCCTTGAGGTTTATTGAGTGTCTCTGCTCATCAACAGATGTGTGCCTTTACAGTATGTTGTAGTGATGTTTTTATATGCTTTTGTAATTTGAAGCCTGTCTGGTGTCTGCAAACCAAACCAAATGTTACAGCGAGACAATAAAGCAATAAGCCCCAAAAGGCCATGGTTCACAGGGATTTTAGAACAGCTAAGGGGCGTTGTTAGGCACTATACGTGAAGCAGCGTGCCTAACAACGCCCCTTAGCGTAGCACTGTAACACACAGCCTTGAAGGATAAGGATAATTCCTTTTAACAGGACGTTCATGAAAGTCCTTGCGGGCTTGTTTCCAATGAGGGCCTGTGAGCAATTAGGGGTTAAGAGTCTTGCTCAGGGACAAATTTCATTTCATCGCCACAAATGCGCGACTTGGAATCGTACCTGGGGCAACCAGGGCCTCTGGCTCCCTAGGCGGGCTCACTAACCACTCAGCTATGGCCGCCCCAAATGGCTGAATGGCTTATTGCTTCTATAAAACGGTCACCAAAAACAGATAATCATGTTAATGTTTTTCCACTCTTTTTTTTTTCAGATTAAGAAAGATTTCATGAAAATGGTGGAAGGAATGAAAATGCTCAACTCTGGAGGTCATATTTTATTGACATATATTGTCAAAGCTTACACACTGCATCATTGCAATAACGTTTTTACCAGTTAAATGTATTACAATGATGAATTGAAAAGTATGAAAACAAAATTGCTTTAGTATTGACTTTTTTTAGACGTCATACATGTAGATGTTTTGGCATTGGATTGGATTGCATATTGTACATGGTGTTGTGCTCTATTGTTTCATGTTTTTTTTGTTTTAAGTGTGCAAAACGAAACGAAAATAATTTGTAAACATTTTCACGACTCTTAGTTCAGATGTGAGGAGTATTTGTTAATACATTGAATAGTTTTTGTATGATAGATGATATTGATAAGAATTTGCAACCATATTAATTCGTCAAATAAAGTATTTCATACTTGCTTTCCTGTTAAAAAGAGAATTTACCATTGTAGTCCTGCAACTTAGGCTTTGAAGATCCAATCCTGTATTTCTGTCTGGTTTATCACATTTCATCCAATAATGGTAAATCTTCAGCTGTGTTTTTGTTTTTTGTTTTTATAGGAAATTTTCTGTGGTGTATAATGTATTATTTAATTGGACATCCTTCAATAAATGGATTAAATAGTTTTACGGTAAGGCCTCAAAATTGACATCAAGCAAAGCCATTATGGCTTATGTACAGTATGTACAGTACATGCTTTTCAAGTCACCATGTGTGGTATGTGTTGATCTCTAACCCTATTGATGTAATGTTAACACCATACTTGTCTCAGTGACTCTCCTCATTGTTTATTGAATATTTCTTCCTTGTTTAGTTTACAATTTTTGTACAGTGATTTTATTTCTCTTATTGTTTTGCTTATAAGACCACTTGACTTTCTTACTTCTCCTGCACATTTCTAGCAACTCTTTGTAATTCCTTTTTAATTGTATAGTATTTTTTCTGTGCAAATAATAAACTCAACTCAACATGACTCTTAATTGTAATTTCTTTCTTTACACAACGTGTACAAAACCTATGAGAAGGTGTCATCATAACTACACACTAATACCATTTAGCTCTTAATGCACATTAAGCAGTATATGTAACAAAATAATAAAAAATGTACTTAAACATTGTTGTAACACCATTAAAACATACATTATGTGCTGAGGAGGTAGTAATTAAATATGCTCACAGTTTTGTTTGTGTGCCTCCAGTACGTCCATCATGTAATACACTGATTAATAACCTACAACAATGTATTGTCTGTAACAGCAGACATTATACATAGTAACCGGTTTAATAGAGAGAGAATGAGGCCAGAGACATGACATTTCTTCAGTGGTTCCTTTGGCCTGGGTGATATGAGTGAGAGTGAAGAATCCATTTTATGGGTAATCCTATAGGAAGCCGGTGGCGCTTGCCATGACCCCATAGGTCATGATGAAAGTGACACCAACAAGAATGACAGGAATGAAAGACGGTGGGAGTAGTGGGACAGCAGCAAAGACAAGTGGGCAGAGGATATCCACATCACTTCCTTTACAAGATATTTTATCTACTAGCACCTGTGCCTTAACTGAGAGACACTTGCAAATATCCTTACTTAAATTACATCACGCAGACAAAGCTCTCAGACCCTGATGCACAGATAAGTAAGTTCAATGAAGTGCAATTGAGTGAACAATATGGTTGATACCCTATGATTAGAAGTATACTTTCTTATATAGTCTATAGATATATTGCCATAATTAGTTATTTCTATTCTTAAATTAAACAATGCCGAATAGAACAAAGCAAACAGAGCCTGATTTGCAAACATACAGTATAGGCATAAAGTGAGCCACAATATTTATCACAGCCTTTACAGTAGTTTCCTACTCAGTTTCTCCTCATGACTCGAAATTATTATTCAAGTAATTAGAATTAGAACACTAATTCTCTTCTGCTAACTAACTGGGCCAACTGCTCCCTTCACTTGCACCCCTCATTTTGCCATAAGTGCAAACATGAGCTCCAGGTGCAATCACATTTGCTTCAAAGCAACAGTGTTAAAAGACAGGAATTCCCTGACACTGTGCCACATACATTCCTGGGTCAATTGCCACTCTACTGAGGAAGGGCAGTATGCTATTCCTCAATTTTGAAAGTACATTTGAACAGTGAAAAGCTCATTATTGGTGATAATGTATGTAATAAGATAGGCCTGGTTTAAGTTATGTTTCCTTTATCAAGACAGTTGTGTATATATATATATATATATATATATATATATATATATATATATATACACACACACACACACACACACACACACACACACACACACACGCGCACACGCACACACACACACACACACACACACACACACACACGTTTGCTTATTGTAAGTTAGAAGTTTTTTTATGATTGATTGAATACATTGTAATATAATATACAAGAGTTTGCAAAAAGTACAGAGGTATAGTTATACAACAAGTAAGACGCGCGAACGCGGGAAGCGAACGCAATTTTTTTAAAATAAATATGAAAAAAAAGATTTAAAAAAAAGTAACCAATAAAAAAAATACAAAAAAAATCTGCGTTAAAAGGAGCATCTTAGAAAAATACAAATTCACTAAAAAAAAACTTGGAATGTTTTTGAACAATTCAACAAAGTGTTTGAAGTGCCTGTTTCACCCACTTCCGGGGGGCGGAGCCAAAATCCGAGCCCGAAGTATTTGTTCGTAGACCCCCACTTAGGGGGGGTAGAAAAAGTTTCGGAGCGATTCGGGCACTTTTCATTTAACATGGGGTTTCAATGGGGAGTTTTTAGGAGCCTTCTCTGGGGCGTGGCTTCCGGGGGAAGGGGCGGGCGTAAACGCAACCTTGACAGGTGTGTTCAGTTTTCAAAGACCTTTCATTTGATGTATGGTACGTCTAAATTGGACATTTACTTATCTCAGAGGAGCTGCAGGCAGGCAGTGAACACAGACACGCACGCACACACGCACACACGCACACACGCACACACACTCACAAGCCGAGCACGGTTTCATAGTAAGCTCCACCTTCGGCGCGCCTCCTTCCGCTGCGTTCGCAATAATACTAAAAGGATAACACAAAAAGCCCTGAGGGCTTGTTTCCATTGTGGTCCTATGTATTCAATTTATTGTATAGTATTCTATACAATAAATCATCAATACTAGGAGCAGTAACAATATGTTTACAGAAAAACTGTGGGGGGTCATTTCTTTTGGCAAGCTAAAGACTTGTCTAGGTCCAGTTGTAAAATGCAAACAGGTGCTCTTTTTGGTCAGTTTTACGTATAAAATATTTTTGAGCTTATCATCAAAGGATTTTATTTAGATTTAAATAGGACTTTAAATACCATCTGAGGTGAGGTGTGTTGCCTGGATTTTGGGTTTGACCCAGGTGCTATATCTGGGCCTGTTTCCATGTGCTTCCATTCTCCCTTCCATGACAAGTGCTAACCACACAACCCGTATCCATGCACCAGCAGGGGGTTCCTTAATCCGCCATGAAGGGTGGATAAAACGCTGCACTGGACCAGAGCGGTTCTAGAATGTGAGCCTGGAGCCCCTCAGACCCCCTCTGCATCCGACCACAGTCATGGGATGACCTGCGCCAAAATCCAAAAGCAACCAAGTGTGGCAGAACCCTAGCCCGCTATTCCGCCTCACACCCTCTGAACTGGATCCAAATGTCCCGGGTCTCAGTATCCTCCTATTTATACGCTGTGTATATTTACAACAGGCTGCATGATTGGGATGCTACTGCATAGAGTGAGAGCAAAAGGAGAATGTGTGGGGGTGGGTGCGCATTGGAGAGACCTTTTTGGGGGAACGATTCTGAAGGGGATAAGGAGTTTGTCAGAGGTGACCAGTGTGAGAGTAGTGGTGTTTCTAGGATCAAGGACAAGTGCTTTACGTTCTTTTCTTTTTCTACAGAGCTATAGTGAACGTGTTCAGGAATACTTTCTGCTGCTGGTACCTTTTCTGATAAAATATGTTTATATATGACTGTGGGATTCAAACTCCATGTCAGTAGAATTCTTCTCTCGTAGAAAAACTGGCACAAGGCTGCCGCTTCTCAACTTAATTTCCCTCCCATTCTGTCTCTTCATTATATCCATACTACCCAACCACACAGAGCTTGCTTTCCTAACAATTTGGGGTTTCCTGGACTTTATTATATTTATATACTACATCAATGTTCAAGGCTGTTTATTGTCACACACATACAATACAGCTGGTAGCAAGGAGCATTGCAGGCAGTGACAGTTTTGTACTTAAAGTGACAGTTTTGTTCTTAAAGCTTCCTCATCAGTGTGTATAAAAAAAATGCAATAAGACAAAATAAGAATAGGAATAAAAATAGCAATGCAAAAAGCCAAATATTAATAAAATAAAAAAGTGGAAAACTGTAGCATCTGCAAAGACGAAAATATGAAAACTGTCATCCTGAACAGTCTGTATTATTGTTATTACTGTATTACTTTTATTATTATTATTATTATTATTATTATTATTATTATTATTATTATTGAACTATACTATAAATACAAATATATAGTGCAGTCACATACTGTAAGTGGCAGCTTTGATTAATATGAACAGTGCAGTATCATAGTGGAAAATAACATCCATGGTACAAAGATACATCCACACTATTGCAAATATTTCCTGCTGCTGACATGTCATCTGTCCTGACAGGTACTGTATGCAAAGCTGAATGTCTGGGGTGCGTGCACACACACACACACACACACACACACACACACACACACACACACACACACACACACACACACACACACACACACACACACACACACACACACACACACATGCATTCACATATTCTTGTGTTTCTCTTTGACAGTGATACACAGTCAGTTACAAATGTCCTGCACAGCTGGACTCAGCCATTCATCAACACCCTGAATAAAGCAGCCAGGTTGAGATGTTCAAGAACGATAAGTCTTGCAGATATGTTAGGAATGCAAATATGTTACTTTTATAAAATTGGTAAAGTTGGTAAAATGTCTACTATTGTGTTCAGGCACAGAGTTTGTTAAGACCTTACTGCCCAGTGTAATGACCTTTTACTGTATAAACCTATATACTGTATATTACCTATGTAAATGTATTGCAGTGTAAGTAAGCAACAAAGTGGCCAAAGGCTAAGAGGTTATAGCTATGCTACAGTATATTATTTTATGTACTTACGACAATACCATACATTTATATCGTAATTTAAAAGAGCGACACAAATTGTTTATCATTTAGATCACAGTCACAAGCTGCATGTTTACAATTAGGATACACACTGCATACCATAGCCTTACTTTACAAGGCCATGGTGTCCTCCTATGATCCATGAGATAAATGTTCATGCTCTTGGCCAAGGTCTGTGTGCAGAACATGTTCTATCCTGGACAGCCACTTCTGGCACAGGTGTGAGAGACTTGGAGCCTTTGAGAGGAAGTTGCTGTGCTGATCAATTCCTCACTGTCAACGCTCACTACTCATCTCTTTGAGTATTGTTTTACTTTTTTTACTTTCAGCAAAGGAATAAGGACAAATAAATATAACAGGCAAGTACAGTATAACAATAACATTGATACACATTAAAAAAGTCAAAAGTTTCACTTTTCATTGGATATTTGTGCAGTTATGTACAGGCCATTCTGTAATACAAAAAACACTATTTGTGTACAATTACAATGTAGGCATTTAGCAGACGCTTTTATCCAGAGTGACTTACATGTGTTTATTATAAATAATCACACAAATAGAGCAGGAAGAACCATGTAGGGCCTCAAAGAGACAACCAGGTAATCATCGAACCTAGCATCTGTCTAAATCTAATCGTATGTTTAATCTAATTAAACATAACCTAAATCACATTCTCTTAACGTTTGTAGTCAGGAAAAAAACTAAAACAAAACTAGAAAAAGTTCTCCTCGGAGCACAGGTCAGGTACGTTATTCTGACATCCTGGTGGCGCTATAATAGGCCAATGTGAAAAGGGTGCCATTTATTCTTAGGTCTTTCACGGCAAGACACTGCATTCATGATTTGAGGCATTTTGTTCCAAACATGTGTTTTGCTAAATTAGACCTGCTGGTGGCGCTATAACAGGCCAATGTGAAAAGGGTGGCATTTCTTCCTCGGCCTAGTGGGAATGTGCGTGTGAAAATTCACGGAAATCGCAAGCTGCGTGCATAGTTTGAGGCTTTTTGTTCAAAACGGACCAATCCTGCAAACTTTGGAAGCCAACCATAGGCAATGAGGATGGAATATGGGAAATCGGACAGATTCGTGTTGATCACATGACTATAGAGATACTGTGTACCGATTTGCATGACGTTTGGATCAAATCTGTAGGAGTAATGTAAAGAAATGGGTTTTGCACAAATCGGCCTCCTGGTGGCGCTATAACAGGCCCATGTGAAAATTGGGGACGGACGGACGGACACACGGACACACGGACACACGGACGGACGGACGGACGGAGGGTAAAACATACGGACGGAGGGTAAAACATACTCTCTTGCCATGCCTTTCGGCCTGGCGGAGACAATTATAAAATAATAATTAAAATAATTAAAATAAATAAATGAACAAGTGACCATATGTCATGGTCTGCATAATATCCATATCTTGGTCAATCGCTAGCTTCAATCGAAATTCATATTCATATTTGTTTTTTACTTATATGCTCTGGTAGGGTGTTCTAATTATTCTATTTACTTATTACTCAAATTTACTGACAGCTGATGTTTCTACCTATCTATCTTTCTTGTTTTTGTTTTCACTTCTCCAACGAGGCAGTGTGACCCA
The DNA here is from genome assembly GCF_963280865.1 of Gymnoscopelus braueri. Classification (NCBI taxonomy): domain Eukaryota; kingdom Metazoa; phylum Chordata; class Actinopteri; order Myctophiformes; family Myctophidae; genus Gymnoscopelus; species Gymnoscopelus braueri. The sequence goes on from NC_137604.1 coordinate 42,409,801, forward strand.
CATATCCATCGGTAAATTATCTGCCGACATTCTGTGACAGCAGGAAGACAGTTAGGAAATTTCCAGTTTTGCCCTGGGTGGCAGTTTGAGGGATAGATGACTGGAACCGCTCAGCCTTTGTTTCCCATTCCATTATGAGGTCATTATGGTCTCCTGTCTCCGTGAGCTGTTCTGCATGAAGCAGAGAGGGTGAGACTGGTCAGCAGGACCTAACCACTATTCAACTTCTCTCTCTGTCATTGTCTCTTTACCGCCGACCCTAATTAACACAAGACCTAGACAGAAGGTGAAACCTCTTAATTAGTGTGCATACAGACAGGTTAATGAGGGTGTCTAAAAGAATGGTTTACAACCATAAATAAAGTCTGTATCTGGAACTGATGACGGGTATGTGCCCTTGAGCGAGACCTCAGGGTTTCTAAAGCCAGATTTATATTACAATGGATCATGGATGTGTCACAATGTGAGCTTGTAGATCTGCTATTTCCTGTGAGAGCAATACCGTCATACGACATACAGTATATAAATGAAATATAAGTGACCACATTTTTTTTTGTGTTCGTTTAACAATAATGGTATGCTTTTTTAAGCTCATGGGTCAACATATTTTCCAATGATAAACAGTAGCTGTTTACTCCAAAGCATCGTAGTGAATGAAACTGTGTGCGTTACCATTTATAAAAGGTTTCTTGTGTTTGTTTCTATAATTGCACCCTCCAGTACGTGTTCATTCCAGGCTGGCAGGGTGAGGAGGGCAAGACTTATTTAAAAAGACTGATGTAGAATGTTTGAAGGCATGTGGCATCCCGGATATTCAGTCCACACACTAAAGGGGACGTCCATTCCAGAGAGGTTCTATGTGCCGTACTCATCCTCTCATACACATCCTCCTATTTTCATTAGCATTATTGAAGTTCCAACCTCCTTCAGTCAGCCATTCATTGTGCAGTGACACACTTTTCAATACCCCGCTGCAATATGAAAGATTGTCTCATGGTGTAGTTTCTCTGTAGTACAGGAAATTAGATCATAGACACATTTTGTTTGAGGGTAGAAATGAAGGGTCAAATAAATTTACATCGATTTCAGGTTTGCATTTTGATTTTTGCCATTGATGTCCTTCTCCAGATAGTCTGCTTTCACTGAATCCCACTATGATTACTATACGTGTTTGAAAAATCGAAATCAGAAAATCCCATAAAACGGTACAGCAACAGCGAGGAAAATATGTGAGTGTGTGTGTGCAATGCATACTGCACAGCACCAATGTCTGATGCCCATCTCAAATGATGCTCCATAAAAGGCCACCAAGTATTTTTATCTTAACATGACCTTGTGCACCACACTGAGTGCACATTCTCACATTCACCACATCCAAAATATGACAGCTCAGTTTCTCTCCATGTTGTGCTTTGTCACCATGACTGCAACAGGGACATCCCTCATGTTTCCTTTATACATTTCACCAACTACACTTTAAACTGATCTCTCCGAACGTTAAAGGCTATAATTTGAACATCAGCCTAATGTTAAAGTTATAATCCGTACGTTTTATGTCCTCTCCCAGACGGAGAGAGGTAGGCAAATTGCAACTGCAACATTCAGGATTCGAACCTGTATCCCGCTTGGGAAACCAAACTTCTACTGCTCAACATCCCCTATTGGACAGGGAGATACATGCCCAGAACAGGGAGATATTGCACTTATGAACTTCGGCCAGGGTCACATGTTACCAGTACAGTAGATGGGTTCTCAACCTTTTGAGGCTGTGACCCCCAAAAATTATCATGTTTGAACTGGGGACCCCCCATCCTGATAAGCATTTGGAATTGTAGGAGTTGAGGCATTACATTTAGTTTGACATTTAGATTATGAAAATAGCAGATCTACATGCGAGCTTGTAGATCGGCTATTTTCAAAACGTTTGCCTCTTATATTATTTGACAATTTGGCCAATGTTAGACCAGTTTTTATAGCATAGTTTGCTGATTACTTTTGATGCATTAATTCCTTTTAATTTTGTTTAAGGTATTAAAAAGGTCTTACAAGTCCTTAAATTGTCACTTCATTGTCATCTGGGGACCCCCCCCCAAAATCATGTGGGGAACCCCCTGGGAATCCCGACCCACAGGTTGAGAACCACTGCATGACCACTATGATGTCCTACCCTAGGGTCCTACATTTCTCAAAGGAAGAGTAATGAGAACACCTCCGACCACTACAGATGTGCTAGTTTCTGTATATTTAACATCTCCTCATCTAACTCTTATCATATTTATTCATTAAGTCCCAGATTATTACCCAGCTAAAGGTTGCTTGATTCTGATTGGTCAATATTCTAGCCTTGAATCAAGGCTAATCAATGAATCACTGAATTCATCGGTCTGTTGTTTTTGAACAGCACAATGACCGATTGTGTGCTCAACAGACCGCCGTCTAATCAAAGACTCGGAGCACCAGCTGGCTCATATCAATCTGATTCTGCGCTGCTGATTTTTGCCGTATCCCGTATCCAATATTGCAGCCATGTAAACAAACACAACGTCATTTACAGCTAAACAGACAGTAGGCTATTCTCAATAATGTTGATTCTATTCAATCAACACTTCCCATATTAGGCTACTTTCTGAGAAGACCGCATTGGATGCAGCTGACATGAATTAACGGACTGGCTACTTTCCGTAAGCAATTAAATCCTTTTACAATCAATCAAATCGTTTTGTTGTTACTTTTGGGTGAACGCATTAATGTATTTATCAAGTAGCCGTGTATTAAGCCGGACAATCAATGGGGTGCAGGTCATTACTGAGAAATAACCCCCCGTACTCTCGTCTAATCCTCCCCATTGATTATCCCTTGCTTAAGGGTTTTCTCTTTGTTGAGTCTTTCCTGCACCAAATTTGTTTCTCATCTCCTTTTTAACTTTTATCATTTCGTCACTGTGTTTGCCCCCACCACCCGTTTTTTCTATGTGAAAATAAACGTAATAGGCTACAGCATGCTAAATAATGTAGCCTTAAAATAAAGGATCTCTTTGTATTGTTATTACATTTTTAATAAGTATTTCACAAGTTCAATGCCTGCCCTGGTGAGTGAGTCTTTTTCCTCTCTGTGTGTGTCCATACACCTGTCTGTCCTGCCAAGCTGAGGACATGTGCATTGTGCACCCGACTGTTCTGCTGACACAACCTCCACTGCCATCCTGAGCAGACCATAAAGCTTTGGAACACCCTGTCAGGGAGGACACATGGATGCCACTCTTTGTATTGTTTCATTTTTCTGTGCTGGTGATTGGCCTAGTTGGGTTTAAAAGAAAGAGTCTCATCCTGGCTACTGCTCATCTAAATTAGATGCTTTAGTTTTAAAGCATCATCTGGACAAACAAATAAATGTGCTGTAGGAGGTTACTACTGCAGATCTGTCATAGTTGTTATCGACTGGTTGACGATATTATGACAGTTATTACATATTAGAATACATGAATTAATTCAGAGGTTAGATGTATGTTTTATCGTCACATTGTTTCGTGTGTTGCTCCAGGACACTTGACTTTGACACTTTAAGGAGTGACACAGATTTCAATAACCCGCTGCAATATGAAAGATTGTCTCATGGTGTAGTTTCTCTGTAGTACAGGCAATTAGATCATAGACAAATGTTGTTTGAGGGTAGAAATGAAGGGTCAAATAAATATACATCGATTTCAACCTGTGATGTTTTGGTTGTCTCTAACCACTTTTTTGTGTGGTATAAATAGAATGTGGTAGAAAGCTATATTCTACCATGTGTCCTATTAACCACATTCCCTATTCTGGGGGCAAACACGCAGCGCCAAAAATATCAGATCTACAAGCTCACAAAGCTTCACATTGCGACCCATTGTGAGCTTGTATAATCTCGGTGAAGATATTTGGTGTAGAGAGGAAAAAAGAGAGGTCCTAGTATAGAGCCCTGGGAGACTTGTCAATGAAGTATATAGAGTTTAAGTGATTAAGACCCATGCACACAGGGTTATGACTTTGGAGAGTGAAGGGATGTCCAACATGACCTTGGTCAGGGAACTCTGATGGGAATATGATAAAAGAGATGGCATGGATCATTAGCATGGTTCAGAGCCCTCTTCAAAGACCCCTCTGTTCATGTGAAGCACAGTGTGAAATTACCAGGCAGATCAGCAATGATATGAACACAGAGCTGACTTCAAAGTGATGACTAAACTGCTATAGGCAGGTTGCCTTAGGAGCTCTCTCTGCATCTATGCCTTTAGTCATATTGATGTCCACTGCTGCTTTACTTGTGAGGCCCTATCACTTAACTAAGAAACACACACACACACACACACACACACACACACACACACACACACACACACACACACACACACACACACACACACACACACACACACACACACACACACACACACACACACACACACTTGGTAGAAATAAGAGTTGCATACTTGTTTATGCATTTACCCAATAGAGGGCACCAATGTCAGTGCTTCATTGACTGTTTAGTGTTTACCATACTGTTACCTCATTATGGAAATTACTGTTATGTTGACATACAACAAGTCATAAAATGCTGCCATTGCAAGTGCACATTAAATCCAGAAAAACAAATCCAAAGTGGTTGTGATCAACTTCATTTTGGATTGGCCAAAATTCTATAGAAATATTTATAAATAATTCATCCTTTCTGACATGACACCCATTTATACTGTATATGAACAACTTAGTTACATGTAAATCAATTAGAGAAATTACATTGAGAAATGATAGAGCACAGATAAAGCAATTAAATAATGCTAATGAACAACTAAACATAGTCAAAGATATAAGAAGCCTTACTTAAATTGGATAGTTTAACTTAAATTAAAAGCTTCCCAAGTCATAGATGTGACTATTGTAAGAGAGAGAGAAAGGGTGAATTTGGGGGGTAGGGGTGTGTATGTGTGTGTGGGAGGGGGGGGGGGTGCACTTTTACAGCCCATCCAATGGACTTTCTTAAATTAGCCATGGGGGCAGGAGGCTCCCTCCCTGGCCTGACAGAAGGAGGAGTCTGGGGTCTAGTCACAGTCTTCTGTGTCAGTATTACCTGCACAGCCCTATAACATTCACTGCATTTGTGTGGCACGGTGGATGTGTGAGGGAGCCTGTGAGGAGAGAGACAGAGACAGCAAGAGAGAGAGAGAGACACACACAAACAGATAGAGAGAGGGAGAGAGAGAGAGAGAGAGAGACTATTTTATTTATTTTGGGGAGAGGAGTCTGTCTATTTCTGCTGACTCCTAAAACAAATTGCAAGACACCTAGCAGCGGACATGGCTGGTTGTCTGCAAAGCTCAGGGATCTGTAAAACACGGGAACTTTTCAGATGTCTCCTTGTTACTTTTGCTCTGGGCTTCTTTGCTTCAGTGGATGCAGAGCCCTTTGACCCGGCTTTCCTTTATCGCCATAGAACTGGACCTGATGAAGACAACATTGTCATCGCCAACAATGGAATTAGGGTTCCCTTTGGGAGGTCTGTGTATTTGGACCCTGTCAATGACCTGGTGACCGAGGTGCAGCCTGGTGACCGGTGTCACATCACCGTCCTGGACAATGACCCGCTGGCCCAGAAACCTGGAATGCTGAGCCCGAAAAAGTTCCCCTGCGCATTTGGAGCTGATGAGGTGAAATACACTCACTTTGGCTCCCGGAGTCCCAGTAAGGATCGGATAAAGCTCCAGCTGCGCTATGACTCCCATACGGACACGGTCGTCATCCCCTTCATGCTGGAGGTGGAGGTGGTATTCCAGCAGCTCGAGATCCTCACCAGGAATATGCCACTCACTGTGGAGAAACTTAACAGCGACAGCAACCCCATTGACAAAAAAGGTCTGGAGTTTTCCTACGAGGACGGTGTGACCCAGTGCAAGATGACCACTCTGGTTGGCGCCGGAGGACTCCCCAGGTATGGCACACTTTTGAATAACCCCCCCAATGGCCAGATGATTGACTGTGATGAGTTTGTTAAGCAGGGCATTCGCTACAAGCACACTGCAACGTCCAAGTCACCAAATAGAGACTATATTCCAATGATGGTAGAGCTGCAGGACAATGAGGGCAATACCATAATGCAAGAGCATTTCCAGATGATGGTTAGAATAAGAGAGGGCACGGAGAACACTGCCCCTAAGCCCAGCTTCGTAGCTATGATGATGATGGAGATTGATCAATTTGTGATGACAGCAATAACGAGTGATATGCTGGCCGCTGAGGATGTTGAAACTGATACAGACGATTTAATCTTCAACATTACTTCACCTCTGGGCTATCAGCAGGGCTACATCATCAGCACAGACGATCAGAACTTGCCCATCACCTCTTTCTATCAGAGAGACATAAAAGACCTTAAAATAGCTTACAAGCCCCCCTCAGATGACTCCGAGGTAGAGAGGATTTTCCAGCTCGAGTTTGAAATCGTAGACACTGATGGAGCTGTGTCCGATACCTTTGCTTTTATGATAGTGGTTAAGCCTATGAATACCTTGGCCCCCGTGGCTACCAAAAACACAGGACAGCTATTGTTTGAAGGGCAGTCCAGAGCTCTGTCCAGCTCCCAGAATTTAGAGATCAGTGATGAGGATAACCTAGAGGACGTACAAATTACTGTTGTAGATGGCTTAAAACACGGAGAGCTAACCGTGCTTGGCAGCCGTAGGAAATTCTTCACACCCGCTGATTTGGATGCTGGTATTGTAGTGTACCAGCATGATGGCAGTGACACCTACAGTGACAATATTATTTTCAGAATGACTGATGGCAAGAACGAGGTGGAGTTTTTGTTCCCCATCACTATTGCCCCCACCGATGACGAGCCCCCCATTATCAATGCCAACACTGGCCTGGTGCTGTTTAAAAATGAGGTCATGCAGCTCTCCCCATTTATTCTGAGTGCCACCGATATTGATTCAGAAGACTCTACCATTAAATTTATTCTAGAAGCCCCCTACTCAACTGTGGGAGAGCTGCTTCTCAGGCAAGTTGAGCCTCCCTCTGACCCCTCTCTCTGGAAGTTCAGTGAGACAGATGAGATGTTTGAGCAGGTGGTGACCGAGTGGTTTCAACAAGATATTCTGGATGGAAAGCTCTTCTACCGTCACATTGGACCCCACAGCACCACCACTGTAAATGACCTGTTTGTATTCCGGGTCCAAGATGATAATGATCCCCCGAACCAGTCAGGCGAACATGTTTTCGCCATCAAAATCCACCCTGTTGATGACCTCCCCCCAGAGCTCTATCCTAGCACCACCCTTCACATGACAGTGCAAGAGTATGAGCTAACACACTTCAAAAAGAAGTTGTTGCGTTATACCGATCTGGATTCAGATGACAGAGACCTGAAGTACACAGTCATAAAACCCCCAACAGACACAGATGAGAACAACCCAGCCCCTCTGGGTGACATTGTTCTGACTGACAGCCCTGACATTGCCATTTCCGAGTTCACACAGGCCCAGGTCAATCACCACAAAGTGGCTTACAAGCCCCCTGACCAGGAACTGGGCATCACTCCAAAAGTTCTTCAGTTCACATTCCTTGTGGAAGACACTGCTGGTAACTCAGTAGATGGGCTATTCACCATTTTTTTACAGCCAGTTGACAACAAACCCCCCATAATTACCAACACTGGGTTCAGTGTTCTGGAGAGAAGCTCTTATGTCATCACTAAGAAAGAGCTGCATGCCACTGATCAGGATACGGATGATCAAAATATTGACTTCACTTTGACCCAGATTCCCCTCTATGGGCAAATGCAGTATTTAGGTATTGCCATGTCAAACGGTGAGACATTTGTGCTGGAAGACATAGAAAATGGCCATCTGACTTACATTCATAGTGGAGAGGAATCCCTCAGTGATACCATCAAGGTTGATGTCAGTGATGGCTTCCATGAGGTGCCCATCATCATTAAGATTGCCATTGAACCCGTTGATGATGAGGCCCCCACTCTTATGCTCCCGGCTGGCCTGCTAGGGTCCGCCATCGACGTGTTGGAGAACGGAGCAACAGAAATTACGACCAACGTCATTCAGGGCCGTGACGAAGACACAGATGACCTCATGCTCACTTTCATTGTTGAGGAGCCTCCCAGGCTCGGGGAGATCCTGGTAAACGGGGCCCCTGCTGAGAGATTCACTCAGCAGGACCTTATCAATGGGGCGGTGGTGTATGCCCACACATCAGGTGAAATTGGACCAGTTAAGGAATATGACTCCTTCAACCTCACTCTGTCTGATATGTCAGACCAATGGGTTGTCGGGGGAAACAAGGTTCAAGGTGTGAGGGTTCACGTTACCATCCTCCCCCTTGACAGTATCCCACCTATTGTCAGTGTTCTAGAGCAGTTTGTGGTGATTGAAGGAGAGAAGAATGTCATTACTCTGGAGCACATCCAGGCTGAGGATATCGACACAGATAACGAGGATATTTTGTGCACCATCATCGTCCAGCCAACATCTGGCTACGTGGAGAATATCGCCCCATCCCCAGGCTCTGAGAAGTCCAGGGCAGGCACGGCCATCACTGCCTTTAGCATCAAAGACATTGGCCTTGGTCATATCTACTATGTCCAGAGCATCCACAAAGGTGTGGAACCTGTTGAAGATCGCTTCACCTTCCGCTGTTCAGATGGTATCAACTTCTCTGAGCGCCACTTCTTCCCCATAGTTATCATTCCAGCTAATGACGAAAAACCTGAGATTTTCATCCGTGAGTTTGTAGTAATGGAAGGCATGAGTCTGGTCATTGACACGCCCATCCTGAATGCAGCTGATGCTGATATCCCCGGGGATGAGCTGGACTTTGAGATAATCAAGTACCCTGAGCATGGCACAATAGTTCAGCAGCTCAGCACTGGCACACTCCCAGTTGATACATTCAATCTGGAACAAATCAAGGAGTCATCTAACATTGTATATGAACATGATGACTCAGAGACCACGGAGGACAGCTTTGAAATCAGACTTTCAGATGGGAAGCACACTGTTGAAAAGAAGGTTATCATCATGGTTATTCCTGTTGATGATGAGACACCAAGAATGACAATAAACGATGGTCTTGAAGTTGAGATTGGCGAGACCAAAATAATCAGTAACAAGGTTTTGATGGCCACAGACCTTGACTCTGAAGACAAAGAGTCGACATACATTGTACGCTATGGCCCAAGCCAAGGCTACCTTCAGCGCATCTCCAAGTTTGGGGATGTTTTGGGCAATATCACCCTTGGGATGAACTTCACACAGGATGAAATTGACAAACAGCTCATTCAGTATGTGCACACGGGTCAAGAGGGAATCCGTGACTTGCTGAAGTTTGATGTCACAGATGGCATCAACCCTCTCATTGACCGCTACTTCTACATCAACATTGGAAGCATTGACATGGTCTTCCCAGATGTCATCAACAAAGGCGTGACTCTCAAAGAAGGAGGGAAAGTGACTCTTACTACTGACCTGCTCAGCACCACTGACATCAACAGTCCTGATGAATACCTCACCTTCAGCATCACGCGAGCACCCAGCAGGGGTCATCTGGAGTGCACTGACTTCCCAGGTGTTCCTATCTCCACCTTCACTCAAATGCAGCTCGCTGGCAACAAGGTCTACTACATCCATACCTCTGACGATGAGATGAAGATGGACAGCTTTGAGTTTGAAGTTACTGATGGTTACAATCCTGTCTTCCGTACATTCAGAGTGTCCATCACTGACGTAGACAATAAAAAACCTGTCTTGACCATCAGCGACCTAGCTGTGGGAGAGGGAGAAGCCAAACTCATCACGCCATTCGAATTGACGGTAGAGGATCGTGATACACCTGACAACCTGCTGCGCTTCATAGTCACCCAAGTGCCAGTCCACGGGCAGCTGCTTTTCAACAACACTCAACCGATCACCACATTCACCAAGCAGGACCTGAACGAGAACCTCATCACGTATAAGCATGACGGCACAGAGACCAATGACGACAGCTTCTCCTTCACAGTCACAGACGGCACGCACACTGACTACTACGTCTTCCCTGACACCATCTACGAAACACGCAAGCCCCAGATGATGACCATTCACATTAACACGGTGGACAACGGGGTCCCACAGATTGTGGTGAACAAGGCTGCCGCCACACTAAGGGTGCTCCATACCGGACACGTGGGATTCCTGATCACCAGCAAGGCCCTGAAGTCTGAAGACAGAGACAGCCACCGCAAAGTGTTGAAGTACAACGTGGCTGAGGCTCCCCTGCATGGCTTCATCATGAACACCGCCAAGGGCAATGATAGCATCAAGGCCTTCACACAAGGTAAGCTAACATTGCACTTCTTGTTCTCAGTACGGAGAAAAACATTGTTGGTGCATACTTAAAGGTAGGGTAAGTGATATTGCACTATATTCTGATAGTAATCATTGCTATAGAGTGTTTGTTCAGTAACAGGAGTCTCCCCGTCTCTCCAGCTCTTTAATAAACAGAAAATACATTTTCCGGTAGGTGTCAAAATCTCAGCCAATCAGGAGAAAGTACCCATTTTTAAGCTTCATTTTTATAGTGTTCCAGTTCCAATTTTGCCTGCTCATTTCTTAGTGTCATCACTTCCAATTTCACTTGTTTAATCTATATCCTGATTGAGTTCTCTATCCTGATTGGATAAAATTGGAAATGAAACGAAACTGCATTTTCTGTTTTATAAAGAGCTGGAGAGACAAGGAGACTCCTTTTACTGAACAAACACTCTATAGCAATGAGTACTATCAGAATATAGAGCTATTTAACACTTATTTTAACCAAAGAAAATCACTTACCCTACTTTTAATAGTAGTTATAGGTAATTAAGTCATAAAGGTACAAATATAAAATAAATCTATAATAGTGTATTTTGGCTTTTACATAGATCTGTATATGCACAATGTACAATAATGGATTGTCTGGGAAAAAAATCAGATTATGTAAAATTCGGATGGCTGCTTAACCTTTTAAAAATACATTTGCCGACTTTGTAATCAATTGTAGCCCGAGGGTTGTAACTGAACCCTATAGTTAAAAAGTGGGCTAATCTTCTCACTTACTAAAACTTTCTGAGCTACCTCACCTCACACTCTGTCTCTCAATCTTTCTCACTCTGTCAGCTGACATTGACGATATGAAGATCTGTTACATCCTGCTTGATGGGAGCAACGCCACCAGTGACATCTTCTACTTTACAGTTGAAGACAACGGTAGGAAACACTCAATATTTCAACCTTGTGTTTATTGACAGTGCTAGACATGAACATTACTTAGGTATCATCTGGCTTGCAGGGATTCCTTTGATTTTTTCATCTTTTAGGGGCATCTTCCTGCCGTCTGTCAATCTCCTGGGTGTTTGCATCACAAAGACTTAAGGCAGTTGGCCATGACTGATGGCACATACAGAGTCCCCCTGTCTTGTTATGTTCCACTGGAAAGGATGGCAGGTTTAAAGAACAGAGGTCAAAGGGGCCTCAGGCCAAACGGTGACTGGGTGTAAAAGTAAAAGATGTGGAACAACCAGGCAATGACTAAAGCTCTGACCTTTATTGTTAGTGGATAATAGGATTCTTTCTTTTTAGGGTCCTTTTCAGTGTTGTCAATTGGTTCCTGCCTTTCATAGGTTTGAAGTGACGCTATGACACTATTATGTGTTACTGTTGACGTATAATTTATTTCCTTTTCTTGGAATAATTTCCACACAATCAATGACAGTATGTACGTTTTGCATTTGGCATATTGAACGCATTTTCGTTTTGCAATTTCATACGGTAGACATGCCGACGTAAACTCTTGTCTACGGTGATGAAACCCACTAGCAGCATCTTCCCCTCCGTTCCAAGAGTTCCTATTTACCTTGCGTGAAGGTCTTGATGTATTTGTAGAAGTGGAATCGACTCCAGCACTTCTATTTATTTATGTTTATGTTCTATTTTACGTTTCATATGCGTCATCAGCGTCCGGTCATCCTCCACATTTTCACCAACATCATTCCTGTCCTTCTCAAGGGATCCTCAGCTCACAGGGCTTTGGATTTCAGTAGCTGTGTGTATTTATATGTCATGGAAATGTACTTTTGGTCTGAGGTCACATGATCCTCGCTTCTTGAATATCATAAATACCCACAGGTCTTACATGTCTTACATGACAATCTTGTAGTCATTTATGGTACCCGTGCGTATGTGTGTGTGTGTGTGTGTGTGTGTGTGTGTGTGTGTGTGTGTGTGTGTGTGTGTGTGTGTGTGTGTGTGTGAGGGGGAGGGGGTGATTCGGGTGTGTGTGTGTGTGTGTGTGTGTGTGTGTGTGTGTGTGTGTGTGTGCGTGTGCGTGTGCGTGTGCGTGTGTGTGTGTGTGTCTCACTTGAATCACATTTGTAGGATACAGAGATGAAAGGGATTTGTACCATTTGAATGTTAAGGCTGTGGCTTGTTTTGCAGGTTCTCTGCCCTATGTTAAATAGATTTGAACTACATACTGTATATAGCTGATGCAAAGCAATAAAAAAAGCAACAGGTGGGGCACACTTTGCTATTTTAACCTCAGCTGTAAAACCTAAATAAACCTCCATGGTTTAGAAATGCAATCCACGTAGAAGGGAAAGTTTGGTCTATAATTATGCTGGAAGGAGGACCAGGCTAGTTGCAATACAATCATCATCACACTCATTGGCAGGGGAAGCTTAGGTTTGTAGCTTTTTGGCCAATTCCTGAATTTTGTCAAAGCCCTACCTTTTAATGATTATATTAGCCTGAGGACCTAATAAGTAGGGATGATTTGTATTTTCAGGGGATGTTTTCCTGGTTGTTTCTGTCAGATTCTCATTTTCTCTCTCTCTCTCTCTCTCTCTCTCTCTCTCTCTCTCTCTCTCTCCACTCACAATATAATATACTATTGTCATACGTAATTAGTCAGCTATAGATCAGAAACAAAGTGCACTCAGGTAATTATCTAAATGATGCACCATTTCTCTCAAAGAGTATATTTTATTTTATCTTCAGGACAAATACCACTTTGGAATTTGCCTAAAGCATAGTCATTTCTTTATCTCCAATGCGGTCTTGACTCTGTGTGTTAAATGGTGTTTAAATGACAGGAAGGGAGCACAAGGGTTTCAATTAGCTTCAATTTCCTGCCAGCTCAGCTTAACCAGGTGCTGGCCTGAAGGACTTAAACCACCTATCCAGCTGCAAATCTTTCTTTCTTATCAGACCCTGATTCACGGCTACAGTAAGGCTTCCAGTTGCTCATACCGGAACTAGCACTGAGTAGGGGTAAAACAATTGGGAAGATTCCAAGGGCCCTGAATGGTTTATAGATCAATTAAATTGGGGGTTCAAATTAGATGTTGTCATGGGGCATTCCATTCCAAACTGCTCCCATTTAAAGGTAGGGTAACACACACACACACACACACACACACACACACACACACACACACACACACACACACACACACACACACACACACACACACACACACACATGTTGGGGCATGTTGCAGGCACCATGATGGTCAGCCAGTATGTGGGCTGTTTGTTAAAGCAGGAAACTTTTGGTTTACTATAATTATTTGAAAGTGGTGTATTCAATTTATTTAGTGTCTAAAGAGAGTTTTCCCTTGAAATAATTGGACAATGATTATGATTCATCAGTTTGTCATTAGAAATTACTTATTGCATGCATGAATGTGATTGGTCTCACCTGTAAGCTTCATAGTAAGATGTCTTATGTCTTATGCCTGCTGTTCTATCTACCATGTCTGCTCAGCAGAGTTACACTAGGTCACTGTCCTGGGCTAGGATCCTTATAGTAACAGAGATAATGAAAGACATGGAGAAATACACAATTTCAGTAGCCTACCATGACTCCATTATCTAATCAACAAAATACAATTAAGGCTTTTTCAAACCATCTCCTAAAAACTGTTTACTCCTGTTTATCCTGATGCATTTTATTGCACACTCTATTTCCTCTCTCTTTCAAGATAGCATTGTTCATACTGTAAAATGGTGTAGTTTGACACAACATTTTTGTTTTTCTAATCAATTTAATATAATGATTAATAAAACATTACCCTCATATACTGTACAAAGCTGAGAATTTAGCTAATTGTAGCCTTATGTTTGCTGTGACCTGGTTTGAGAGTGACCTGAAGAAAGGAAATCGTTCTCAGATTCATTGATATTGACAGCTGCCTCAGACGAGCCTTTAAAATCTACCTGTCACTACATGCAACACACGTTGGGCTCACTCTGCAAACGGGTCAAGACTGTTGATGTATGCGTGCACACGCACGCACGCACGCACGCACACACACACATCCTTTCGGTCTTCCCTTGCCTAGCAACACTTGCTATGCTTCAGATATTTTGTACCACTTTGTAGCTTTGTGTATAACTTAGTGTTTTAGGGGTTCCCCCTAAAACACCTCTGGGGTCATAATAATGTCTGCTCAGTCTTTAGTGTGCACCCCAGGCAGTTTTTAAGTTGCTTGATTCAATATTTAGATATTTAATATTCATTTGATCAGACACGCCACCCTCCTAGAGTATTATATTAGCGCATTCACTTCATGTTAACCAGGCTAGACTCATTGAAAACACACATCCCTGGTTCTGGTAACTGATATTGTCCTAATGCATGAGGGGACAGTCACGTGTTTATATTATTTTACTTATTTATATATTTTTCATTTTAAATGTCCCCTCATCCATTAGAAGGACAACATCAGTCACCAGAATCAGGGACGTATGTTTTAAATAAGACTAACATGGTTAACATGGAGTTTGAAGTTGAATCTGGGCTTATAGGAGAGTTGGGTGTCTAATCAAATGAATATCAAATATCTAAATATTGAATCAAACAACTTAAAATCTGTCTGGGGCGCACACAAAAGTCTGAGTGAATGTGAAAATGAGCCTTTAAGTGTTTTAAAGTGAAATACCCCTTTAAATTTGAATACTGATGGGTTTGCTGACATCAATAGTGAAGGTTGCGTGCGTGGGTGCATCTGTGTGCATGTACACATGCATGTGGGAGAGTGTGTGTGTGGCGCCTTTGCAGTAACAGAAGTGTGTCCGTCGTAACGTATGCATGACGATGTCCCAGTGAGAGGTCAGAGGTCCCAGTGGACACTCAGTTTCAGGCAGGGGGTCTCAGTGTAGACTTGGTGGTCAGCAGTCGCATTCCAAGGCCCCCACAAGACAGTCAGGACCCAGGGGGAGGCTCTGTGGAGTGCCTGTTTAACTTTTCACCCCTCCACAGAGGTGTCATGGCAGGAATGTGGCTCAGGTGTGTAAATCAGTCATTGAGATCAGACACCCCAAAATAGACGTGTCAATCATATATATACTGTAGACAGAGTAAGACTGATTGACAGATTCAACCTGCTTACTCGCAGATATCCTGGACATGCAGGACGTTTGAGAAGTTCAAGATTCAATCTCAAGTGGCCTGTTGTGATCTTTGTTTTTACGAAACACCCAGCATCGCAAACTAACAGCATCATTTCAGAAACAGTTTATTTTTTCAAAAATTGCATATTTTTAAGTGTGAGATGAAGAGGAGTGATTAACCAATGCTCAGATAAAGTGTCCCACAATTTAAGTGTACGATGAGGAAAAGTGATTAACTGATGCTCTGATAGAGGAACCATACCTGTGTGTAGTGTCCCGCAGTATACGTGTGAGATGGAGAACAGTGATTAACTGATGCTCTGATAACCCAGGAAGAACCATAACTGTGAAAACTGTCCCAGTGAAGAACAGTGATTAATGGGCTGAACTGAGGAACTCTACTACCTCATCTCCAGATCACTAACATGCCGGCAGATACTCTTGTCTATGATGAGGGATGGGTTGCTCACACTCCTGTTACAGGTCAGTAGGATAGTTGTGAGCAGTCATACTGTCCTGTAGGTGTGTGGCTTTGTTTGTTTAAAAATAGTAATTTGATCATCTCCTGCAAAGTTATATTAGAGATCTGAAATGTCCACTTTCCATTACAAATGGATGAATTATCATTAAATGGTATATTTGACACTTGCAGGCATTTATCTTATAGTAACTCTTGTAACATTCTTAGAACAACATTAAACAAGTGAATAGTTATAGGTGATTGGTGCCTTGCTGAAGGACCAATTGACTGGATATGGGGCCACTAACTCCGACAAATCAAATGTTGTCTTTCTTGTTAGAAGAGAAAAAAAACTCTCTTGTCTTGCAATGCCAGTGACCTCAACCACTGGTCATTCCCACTGTCTGCTGGGAATTTCTATGGGAAAAGTAATAAACAAGCAGTGACCAGGTTACAAACTCCCTACAGCCATTCACAATGTGTGGGAAAACAAGGCCGTAAATACTTGTTTTTACAAGTGGTGCATGGCTCACATAGTGTATACCCTCTCCTTGTCCATCAGGCATGAACTCCAGGAAGCCACAGGCTATGAGAAGAAGGCTTCAGTAGTGTCAGACTTGTCCAGACAGTTATGGGGTTTCTTTCCTCTTTGTATCAGTCTATTTTTTTAAATTCCCCAAGATGGACAGTGGGAGAGATATGGGAAACTGTCAGATCTTCAATACATGCTTACTGGTCCTTATGAATCCAGTGCCTGTCCATGGATATGCGGAAAAACAGAAAAAGAAGGAATTAAACGATGTCACGATGAAGCGATCAAAAAAGCAAAAGAGAGAACAGTGCTTCCATATTATGTTTGAAATGTATCAAGATAGACAGCAGAAGAACTAGAGATATGGAAATAGTAAGCAGTTTTCACGAAATGCTCCTTTGTCTTTGGCAAGCTTAGACGGAAAAAGGTGTAAGGTTTCACTAGAAATTGCAATTAAACGATACTGATGCACTGATTGACACAAGACAGACAAAGAACACTACCTCTATGTACTCAAGAGTCAAGCTGAATCAGCCTCTGTAGTGTTCTTTCTTTTCTTTTTTTAATAGAGATAATATTCTTTTCCAGCTCTGGAGGGAGATCATAGGCCCATGGGTGTTATGTGATCATTCGGGAGTAGGAATGCACTTCATTGGAGCCTCCAGACTCCAGGGGCCACAGACAGAACAGGCCCTAGTAATGAAGTGGGGCGACATAGCAGACAGGTGTGCATGCGTGAGTGCGTGCGAGTGCGTGCGTGTGTGTGTGTGTGTGTGTGTGTGTGTGTGTGTGTGTGTGTGTGTGTGTGTGTGTGTGTGTGTGTGTGTGTGTGTGTGTGTGTGTGTGTGTGTGTGTGTGTGTGTGTGTGTGTGTGTGCTTGAGGGAGGGAGGGCACCAGGAGGATCTCCTTTCAAAGACCCCCTCACCACCACCCGTTTCCCCTTTGCTTTCCTGGCTCCCCCAGAAATCCAAACTGATCTCTGATAGACTGATAACCCATAGATTCCGTCTGCAGTGGTGCCTCTTCAACAGAATGGCCGGAATGGGCCTGGGGGATGGCAGGGTGTATGCATGTGCATGGGTGTGCAGCTGTGTTTATGCGCACCTGAGTATCACTGCATCTGTACACACATATAAAACTTTCCGAATCAGTGAATCACCTGACATGGTCAAGTCTCCTGTCTTTACAGTAGTACAGTAAGCCTGTATGCTTACTGAGTGGCTCATATAGGTCACAGTCATGTACACCCCTGTTTCCTAACTGTGTCTATGCACTTGAGCTGTCTGCTGTGTCAACAGCCAGCAAACGATTTATGGCCTTGTGGTGCCACTGTTTTGGGGGGAGCACTCTGACTGTAGAAGAAGCTGGGGAATCTCACGCCCCCCCTGCCCTCCCCCCTTCCCTCCAAGATCCCAACAGTTCTCTTTCGCATGCACCCTTTTCTCACTTTGGAGGACCAAGACTTCCTTAATATGATCTTGTATCGTTCTGGTCTATTCTGTTGTCTTTTCCCCTTATATCTTCTCAGCCAAATTCAACATCAAACGTATGTGGTTTGCAGAAATCTACAATGCCAAAGTTTCACTTGTTTTTGTCATTATTTTTGCTTCACGTTCCCGTCACCTCATTCTGTATCTCCATATTTGTCTTTTTATCCTCCAATCCCTTTCATTTGGTTTTGATGTATGCATGGCTGGGGGTGGGGGGGGGCGGGTGGGTGCTGGTGGTGTTGAGTTATGATGCCTGGCTCCAGCAGTTATTCTTATCTGCTCTC
Organism: Gymnoscopelus braueri; assembly: GCF_963280865.1. Taxonomy (NCBI): domain Eukaryota; kingdom Metazoa; phylum Chordata; class Actinopteri; order Myctophiformes; family Myctophidae; genus Gymnoscopelus; species Gymnoscopelus braueri. The sequence goes on from NC_137604.1 coordinate 42,428,016, forward strand.
ATATGGCAAAGCTGTTTCTGCCCGCCAGTAAGTTTACAGAGGTGACATGATGTCACTGTACCACACTATGGCTTCCAGAGGGAGAATGCACTATGGACTTCCCTGTCTCACCTTCATACACTGCACCCCACCCGACACACGCACCCCACTGCTCTATTTTATTTATCTGTTTATTGTTCAGTGTGTATTCGGATCCACTTTAGCTACTACTCTTGTAGCAGTTACTATTCCTTGGGTTTACACAAAGCATCACATTACATTACATGACAATATTGTACAAGAAACACAAAGGTGAAATAAATAAAGTAACTAAATCATTATATTTGATTTCGTATTACATTAAAAAAAAAACTGTCTTACAGTCAGTCAAACAAGATCAGCCAACAGGTTTACAGTACACTAGCTCTTACAAGGTTACAGTGCAGTATATCAAAACAAGTCATAAGACAATCCAAAACATTCTGTGATACCACTCTACTGTATACAGCTTTGGTAGCTGGTAGATTTCTTCAGTGTGATGCCAAGTGTGTGTCTGTGTCAGTACTTAGGGTAAACCACACGGGTCAAAAGGGATACAGGGGTCGACACTGTGTCTCCTTGTGATTTGCAGCGCATTGCGGGGGGTCGTGTCACTGTCCCGAAGTTGGCAATCCAGCTACTGTGATGTGCAGATTTACAACACTGCTGCAACATGCTGTTGATGATACCAATGATGTCCGGTAGCCTTGATTCCAGTTATTAATATCTCCACCTCCGGGTTTCCTCAGATGAAGTCTTTGGAATTCATAGAGGAAATTAAGGTCAACTGTTGAGTAGAGTTCAGTATTTGAAAAGATAATTTCAACGAAAGTAAAAATACAGAAAAAGGAATGTGAGAATACTCATGTATCTTAATCATCAATGGATGGACCATGTGTGAATGCAGAGATATTTGGATGCCAGGCATAGCTGCATGGAACACAGCCAGTATTTATACCAGTAGAATGATTAATGAGGAAATCTAATAATGTTTCTCGTCCTCCCATCTTGTCAGTCACTGAGTGAGGATATTCTTGGATGGTTGCTCTTTCCTTGCATCATGCTGTTTAGACGTCAAAGTCTTCCTAATGATACCCTCTCTGGCCCGCTCTCCCACTGTCTCTATCTATGGTGTGTGGCACAGCTATGTAAATAGGAGCTGGTGAGGAATGTGCAATCAAAGGAGTATGGCATGAAGGGTTGTTGTGCTCCTGAAGCTCCAGTGTACATGTTTTGAGGTTTGATTTCTGACTCTACTTTGTGTAGACTTTTTGGTCATTTTGGCCACATTATGTACAATCATTATATTCAAGGTTTTTTCTTGTGCATTGTTCTACATGCAGTATTTCTTGACCTTTGTTATTTTCATTGAAATACCAGTATTGCCAGGTTTCTACTAATCTTGTCAAATAGCACTGGATTTTGGATTGGGATAGTCAATATTGGGTTTTGATACTGGATGATGATAGTTTACTAACGGTTATGGTTTTATTTATGGCAATGGTTAAGGGCTAACTAATCTGCACAGAGATCTTAAAAGCTGGTGCTAATTTCATGCTGAAAAGCAGCCTTGGTTATGTGACCTTATAGTTACAAGGTCAGCAAATATTAGGTTCCTGGCCCTCCTACACTGCAGAACAAAACATGCAAGTGCTCACAGGAGGAGACCATTTTATGGGATTTTAGCAAACCTGTGCATAAGGCACAATGTACACCTTGGTATCTTGCTGGCTTGTTTCCGGCATCTCTTGATTAAGCAGCAACTTAGAGCCTCCTGGAGTGTATCCCAACTCAGGCCTAAAAGCATGAAAATGTCAGCCAACGATTCTTGATATGCTGCTTCTCTGATATACTGTAGGCCTACTGCCGTAGCTATGCCAGCGATTAGCATCAATCACCCTATGGCTAATTTATTAAGGGACTGAAAACAGGGACATCTGGAAACGTGTTTAGCCTATAAAACATTTCATCCCCGGAGAAATTATAAGTATTGTCAGTTTAAATGAAAGTCTAGGAAATGTGAGCTCGTGGCTGAGCCAGCCACACCGTTTCGGGGCTGATAGTCTAACTGTTTGTCATAAAGATTGCAATAAATGCGTGCATAAATCATCTACGACGTCAGGGAGACTCGTGTACAAGCATTTCGACTTCTATTTCTGTTACTTTCATAAAAGTGTCACGGATGTTGTGGTTCCGGAGGAGCACAGCCATTGCTTAACCTCTCATTCTGTCCCCATGTTATTGCGCTCATAAATACCAAGCTTATCTTCTGAAAGACGGTTCAATGAGTTGAAAGTTGCATATCTATCAATCAAATCTGTCAATCAGTCAAATTCACACATTTCCAGTGACTGACGTTCAAATGTCTCTGCTTTTGGTTTGATTTAGCAAGTTTCATGCCAGCTCAGAAAACAATATCAGGCAGCTTGTAAAATAGCAAGCAGCAAGAATGAGAATTTCTTCTCTTCTGTATTGTGAACAATAATGTGGTGGAGACATACAGCTATATCCACAATGTTAACTTAAGTATTTTACTGTGCAGGCAGAGAGGCAGTAATCCATGGCTGTAGGAGATCTGGCCCACCCAGTCTGTGGCCTGCTGTCCTTTTCAGTTGTTCATTCCCACTGTGAGCACAATGCCGACACATAGAATAAGCGTGTGTGTGCGTGTGTGTGTGTGTGTGTGTGTGTGTGTGTGTGTGTGTGTGTGTGTGCGTGTGCGTGTGCGTGTGCGTGTGCGTGAGAGAGAGAGAGAGAGAGAAATGGGAATAGAGGGAGAGAGTGAAAGAAAAGCAGGCAGCAAGGGGGCTGATCCACTAGAAAGCGACTGTTATGTAGTAAACAGGAATATATAGAAAAGGATGACACAAAGGGACAAGAGAGACGATTCTGATACTTCTGGTTAGAAGATGCCTTCTGGTGTCCCTGTGAAAAGGACACCGTTACACAGTGCAATAAAGGCAATGAGAAGGCAGAGAGACCATGACTGAATGGCAGATGTCACTCAGATAGCTTGGGGACAGTGGCTTGACTAAGTTATTGACATTCAGCTCAAATGAATGTTAAGGTCTTCAGACAAATAAGACTGTCTACCCTGAGCATGTCACATTACATCTGTGACTGCATTTCAGATCTACATGTCAGGTGGAATAGGTCTACATTGTATAGCTGTTTTTGTTATTGGTCTTGGTAATCCTATTCGGAACCATCAATTATATTGGAGGAAGATACCATGATCGATGTGATCATTCATCTCATTCTGGGGGGAAAAATTCTTGTAAAACTGGGTTTCATGTTGCACTGAAAAATACAGGTACAGTACAGTGTACATTTACCTGTATCAGATTATTTAAATCGATTATAATCCAATTTATTTGCTGGGATTTTTTACTTAACTTTAATTTATTTGTCACTGTCATTAGTTGGGAATATCGCCCAGTAGCTTGTGGCAGAAATACATTCTGCATTCATCCAGACAAAACGTCTGCCCCAGGTCTTGAAGCTGCACAGAAACCCAAGGCTGCCAGTATATCTATTCTGTATGCTGAAACAGAGAGGTCTCTTTGTCTGTGCTGTGTACACTTGATAATCCTAGATGATAACCACTCCACTAAGCTTCTCTGTACTGTATATCAGCCGCAAAGCAGGCCTGCCGCCAAGGCACACTTTCCACATCACAAAAAAAGCCTGCAACAATTTGTCATTCATGGTCTGCCAGAGAGTTCTGAAGATGAGATGTATTTTATGTCAGAGTAGAACAAGTGCCTCTCTAAGGTTGATTAATGTTTAAGTTCCACTAGGCTCCGCTTGGTTCCTGTCCATTAGGTCAGGTTTGATACAATCGTGTCATTTAGCAGAATGCAGCATGCGTGTGTGAGGGGTTTATACCACTGTAAAGGATCATGGACGAGAGACACTTATGTCACACGAGAGGAAGCAGTTCAAAGAGAGCTGTCTGACTTTTACATTGATCATGTGTGTTGTACCTACAGTATGAACCTCTGAAGAATTTGGGGCAGGCAAAGACAGACATGATACATGTTTCCTTGTATTTTTAGCTTTGACTGTCAGAAACATGAGCATGGTGAAGGTTAGCCTGCCTGCTGGGCTACTGTGAAAGTTGAAGAAGCTCTGTGTCTCCAACTCGGAGCAAAGGAACTTTGTGGTGTGTGTGTGTGTGTGTGTGTGTGTGTGTGTGTGTGTGTGTGTGTGTGTGTGTGTGTGTGTGTGTGTGTGTGTGTGTGTGTGTGTGTGTGTGTGTGTGTGTGTGTGTGTGTGTGTGTGTGTGTGTGCTTGTTCACGCACACGTGTGTGTATTTGTAGAGCATCACTGAATTGGAAAGAGACTGATTGGTACTGTTAGGTGTTGAGTATATTCATATTAGAATGTTATGGTCAGGAAGCCATATTAGCTCTTTCACAGTGTCCATATGTAAACTAAGTAAATGTTACCCAGAGTAGTGTTCAGAAGAGCTATTTGTGTGCTTTTAAAAGTACAGTACTTTTCAATACAAGTACACTTACTTCAACTTCAGTAATACTTAAGTCAAATAACTGTACTTCCACTTAATTTAGCTATTCTTGTACTCGTTCTCTCTTAATTAAACCAGAGGTGGTACAGAACAAGAGAGAAGTACATCACAAATCACAATATCCTGGTATGTGTGATTGACTCAGATTTCAAGTCATGTTGAAATGAATATGGTACGTAACTCATCATAACATCTCTCAGGTAATTAATTCAAGCAGGAGAAAAATGATCCAACACAGTCAATGTTCAGGAAAATCCACATATAGTATTCAATCTGTTATGTCTCGGCATGACTATAGTCTTCATGTTGTCATGTGGGTTGGAGTGGTCCCATCCCATCTTCCTAAAGGAATACCCACAGATCATACCTCCCCGCACCCAAACCCCCCAAAGTGTTTTCATTCTCCCCAGTCACATAGCAGAAAGACCACAGTGCCTCTCTCCGTCACTGAGGCAAATCCCAAATCCATGCCGGCTCATTGTGCAGGGAAGCACAAGCCCCTTGCTATTGTCCTCTGTAGAGTGAGGTGTTTGTTTTTCCTACTCCTCTTCTGACAGGCAAGGTGTCTGGTTCACCTGCGTGTCTCGACCTCAACCTATACCCTAAGAACTTGTTTAATATTTTTTTTTAGGTATTTCCTGTTTCATTAGATAACACAGCAGCCAGAGAAGCCAACACAATTAGAACTGGGTTTGTGCCTTTGTGGTGCAGGAAATAACTGACAGATTCACCCGGATAGTTTGCCCCATGTTAGATTCTAATTTGTGGATTGGAAAGAAATGGCAATTCATCACTAAATGTCTGTTTTAGTGTTCAGACAAACTCGGTCCGACCCTCTTTATCCTCACTGAACCTCTGAAGCAGTGTGTGGTCAACATGTCCTCTGTTGCTGTGACCAGCCATGCACAGCCAAGGAGAAACAGCCCAGTCTAATCGGCCTAAACCTAAAGAACCCACTGAGCCTTGGCCATTCGCACAAAAGGTCAGAGGTCACAAGCCCTGTGAGACCAAAGGATAGGGGGGTACTTGGCGGCGGTATAAAAAAAAGGCCTCACAAAAACTGTGATGATGCAACGAAAGTGTTCAGCCTAAAGAATCTCTGAAGCAGCGGTGTCAAGGGAGCTGACCGAGAGAGGTCTGACGGTGCTCGTTTGTGGGATTACCTGAATCATGAGATAGTACGGATTAAGAACAGGATTGGGCATGGAGCCGCGGATCAGTGGCAGGTGACGCCGCTCTTTAGCCGATTCATGTCGGGTGCTCCTCGGTTCAAATGTGTGTTTTATGAGTGTGGGCCCCTCTGTTGCAGACGATAATGAGGGTCCATACAAGTTAGCTGAGAAAATGACCTACATTACAAAATTTAATCTGTTTAGGATCACAAACTCACAGTACTACACACACACACACACACACACACACACACACACACACACACACACACACACACACACACACACACACACACACACACACACACACACACACACACACACACACACACACACACACACACACCAACTAATTACGTATCACACTTTGCTGCCACACCTGGTGATGACAATGGTAGCTAATGGAGCTTCAAAGTCTTACCCTACAGTATAATTAAAAATACCTTGCAGAGGCTTATTCCTATTGAGAGAGAGAGAGCGGGGGGGGGGGGGCATGGGGTGACCGGAGATAGAGAGTGGTACAGAAGGCAAGGTCATAAAAAAGCGTATGTGAAATAAATTAAAGGATTTATTTTGCACTGTAGGTCCTTGTCTGGCCCACATAGGTGGGATAGAAGAATTGATGTGGGGATGAAGGGTTGACAGAGAGAGAGTGTGCCTGAGTGGGAAAGGAAGTGAGATACAAGGCGACACTCGAAGCCTAGTGAAGTGGGATTTAGTGAAGCTGTGGTATTAAGTTATCATGTTACCCTTCCAAATTTAAAATGGCTCCTAACGGATGCCTTTCAAGCTGGAGTGCTGAAAACGGATTTCAATTGAGACGCCTCAGTGGTTCTTTACAACAACAAATGGAAGTAGATGGAAGTGATGGTGCATTGACTAGAATACATTAGCATATTTTACTATTACTTTATTACTATTATTACTATACTTCTCTCAATAGTACTAGATCTTTGTTACACTTCACAATACCATACTATTCACTATATAACAACTCTACATTTTTGTATACTGAGACCTACAGATGCAGCATATTATTATTATCATTACTATTACTTTTACTACTATTACTACTATTATATTTACTAGACTATTCACAATATAATATGCTTATTTTTCTATTACTATATAGTAATATACCATTACTTATATTACTTTGTCTTATTATACTACTTACTATATTACAGGTGCATTATTACCAGTCTGCTATGTTTTTACTATAGCTTGCTATGTTTGTACATTTGTTAAGGTGGAAACAAACTAAAGCCTCAGCCGTTCCGTCTCAACTGGTCCTGGATCTCCCTGGAGAAGGAGTATTACCTGGTGGATGAAGATGCTAAGTTCCTGGAGGTGACACTCAAACGCCGGGGTTACCTGGGAGAAACCTCTTTCGTCAGTAAGTGATGACAGTCTTTCATCTGACATCTGTCAACTTTGAAACTGACTACACAGTCAAATCCATAGTGATAATTGAACTCCAAGGGATTTTGGTTCCATTTCTTCACACTCTGAGTTAAATTATCATGGATTTACTGTGTATAGTAGTGGAAAAAAATAATAAACACATGTATTTGAATGTATACAGTATGTTTATTTTAAAGCTATTAGCGTATTCAGTTGTTACTGTATATACTTGCCCGTAATAAGCCTTTGGTTTTGTTGCCCCGTAGAGTTGGAGGTGTAGATACAGTAGTAGATAGTCATTCATCACTGTTAACTCAGAATGCCCTAATTTGAAAGATAGCAGGCCTAGGCCTAGACAACAAGCCCTATTAAACTGTCACTTTGGTGAAAGACTGATTGCCCTCTTCTTAATTGTCCCCTCAGACTTTATTGATGTGGTATTACTGTGCCATTTGTAAAGGCTGCTGTACCATAAAACACCAAGCTAGACTGTCCCTTTGGTAATCTACACTGATTCCCTCTAAGGCTGGCCCCAGTTTACCCCATAGTTAAACTTAATCATTCTAACAACCAGTCCCACCCAAAAGGATGCACCAATACTGCTGTCCAGTTTGAGTGATGTTTCACTTCCTGTGTCCTCTGGGAAAGCAACATAAACATGTTTGTTTTGCTACGGCTAACATTTTGCTGTCTCAGTTAATAAAATATGCTTCTTTCAAACAGACATAAATTAGACTTGTTTTGTGACAGATAGGTGGTAACATTTCAATCTCACCTTTTGTTGTCCAACCATCATAGTTATAGCCATTGCCAAGTTAATCACACTCTGAACATTCCATCACGTTTGTCTATTCCACTGGTTCCCAAACAGTGGATTGGGACCCATTTGTTGGGTAGCGGATCCATTTTCATAAGTCGCGAGTGAATATCCCTTTATCTTATTGTTAAAAAATAATCATTTTTTTTAAATAATTCAGTGAATAAAATAATCAAAGAAATTCCCTAAAATAGAAAACAAATGTTTAAGAAGTAGTGAAAATAGCAGATCTGAAAGCTTGCAACGCGGCGAGTAGCTACGTGTTGTGAGCTTGTAGATCTGCTATTTTCACTAGTTTGGGTCCCAGGCATCTGATTTCTTTTTTGAGCTAAAAAGTTTGGGAACCACTGTTCACATGTATAGCAGCATCAACTACAAACACTTGAAACATTCCTGTTTCATATCTAAGTTCTAAAAGCTTGCATGTGTCCTGCCATCTCTTCTTCCCTTACCCATCAGGCATTGCCACTAAGGATGGCACCGCAGAGAAGGACAAGGACTTCCGTGGGAAAGCCCAGAAGCAGGTCCAGTTCAACCCAGGCCAGACCACGGCCACGTGGAGGGTGAAGATCTTCACTGACCAGGAGTTTGAGACCTCTGAGACCTTTGAAATCCAGCTGTCTGACCCAGTCATGTCTGTGCTGGAGTACCCCGACACCGCCACAGTGGAAATCGTGGACCCCGGAGATGGTAGGAATCATATCAGTTGATGTGCATCAATCAATCAATCACTCAAACTGTATTAAGGACACATGGTCCATAGCAACATAAAAAATAACATACAAATACAAAGACAATCAAAGGCGAACAGAGTCCACATAAAATCATAAATTCATATACAGGCTTACACGCCAATGGTTCCATAGTTTAGAGACAAACCTGACCGAACTCAATACAGGGTTTGTCAGAATTAAACAAATCACGTGCCCTGTGTTAATGGCGAAAGATCCACAGCTCTAACATCCTGACCTCTCTTAGGAGAAGAGGTAAATGAATAAATTACAGTAACGACGACATTGATAGATTGGTGATATGAAATGGCTTCACTTTTGTGCTGCTCAGCTTGTTGGTTTTTCTCCCCCAAACAGAGTCGACCGTGTTCATCCCTGAAGGGGAGTACAGGATTGAAGAGGACATCGGAGAGCTGATTGTGCCCGTTCGTCGCTCTGGAGATGCCAGCCAGGAGCTCATGGTGGTCTGCTTCACTCAGCAAGGTGAGAGGAGTTGTTAATTCATATAAATGAATCGTCTATGCTGAAACACAAAATTCCTGGTCATAAATGATATGGTTATGGTGTGTGCATGCATGATGAAAGAAACCATCTTTCATGCCCTAGATGTGGCTCAACGCTGCCCCTACTGGTAGAAATCTCTGGCCAAGTGTGCATTGTCTGGGGCTGATGTTTCCTCTTAATTTTACAAATGGGGGTCCGTGGCAATACATTAATTTGGGGGTCCTTGACGTGAAAATGTTTGCGAATCACTGGCATACAGTACGTACACACACAGTAATCCTAACGCTGTCATTTGATCACTGAAAATGTATCAGTTATGTCTTGACATGGCACCTGTCACCCAACTAAAATACCCAACAACATTGGTAACCTTATCATCCCATATTTACCCTCAGCCACGGCCACTGGCACCATCCCTAGCTCCGTGCTCTCCTACTCCGACTACATCACGCGGGCCGAGGACCACACCAGCGTGCTGCGCTTCGACAAGGGAGAGCGCGAGAAGTCCTGCCGGATCATCATCATCGACGACTCGCTGTACGAGGAGGAGGAGAGCTTCAACGTCAGCCTCAGCATGCCCATGGGGGGCCAGGTGGGCGCTAGCTTCCCCAGCGCCAAGGTGACTATCCTGGCAGACAGTGACGATGGTGAGTATAGTGGTTGCGGTGTGTTTGTATTATTACGGCATGGCACCGAAGGGGCCTAGCCGTCTGGGACGGGGTTTGTCTGTATGTCTGTCTGTCTGTATCTCTGTCCCCACAAAAGTGCACCAATCACAGCTCAGCTCACACTGCTATGTTCATACAGCGACCCACAAGGCCTGAGTGTTTATTGATCACTCACAAATAGTAATGAAGTGTAGCTTGTCAGTGCAGGTTCACCGAATGAACACGAACCTGTAGAAAGCCAAGGCCACAGCCATCCATTTAAATGTAGCAATTAAGCAGTGAAATAATATGCAACCGTGTGTTTGTGCATTGAAATCATATATTATAACCTGATCCTGTTGACCCAACCCAAGTTGAGAGTATCTACAGTTGGCATGGCACAGCACAGAGCCCTGTGCATGATCACAATCCACAGTTGATTTAACATGAAGTCTAGGGAGAGTGGAACTACACATACTGTGGTTACATTCTTGTTTACAGTGGGAACAGGTGCGGGTGATCTTACACTACCACTTTGATCTGTGTCAGTGTCATTAATCTACAACAAGTACACTCATGGCGCCTGACCAAAGCCTTGCACTCAAAAAGCAAAAGCGAGTCTTTCTCCCATGTGTGCAGCTTTTACTCGAGGTTCTTTGAGTGTTTACTCTCTGTGCCCTGTCTCCCATTTCTGAATGTTACACTCCTGTTTACTTAACATCTCTGGAGACAAAGAGCCCAGCTTCATCATGTTACTCATAGCTGGTCTATGTTTCTATCTGTCTGCCTGTTTGCTTCTCTGTCTTTCTGCCTGGCTGCCTGTCTGTCAATCTGGATTTCTATTAGTCTGCTTTTCTTCCTGTCTACATCATATACTGTACTGCATGTGCTTACCTGTGTCTGAGTGTCTGCCTGTGTTTACTCCTGCCTGTCTCTCGGTGTGTCTATTTGTCTGCCTGTGTGCTTGTTAAAGTCTTAGACAACTAGAAACAAGTTAACGACAAACAGGTGCTGAGGTGGAGACTAGCAACTCAGCCTGATGCTATGTTATAGTATACTATGCTATGCTATTCGCTGTCTGACAGATGAAAGGACTTTAAACATGTTTTCGCTCCAGAGCCCCCCATCTTCATTGGCATTCAGTGAAGCACAGGGGAAACAGAGAGGGCATCTTTTTGTCTGCAGGGGCCAAAAGGCAGGTGGTGGTAAGCGAGGGCCCATTGTGGAGGGATTTCAAATGACGGGCATGTTTTCACTACAGCCCTCTGTTTGATGGTATTCAGCGCTGTGCTGAGCTTATTTGTGTTAAGAGATATCTCAGTCAGGCTATAGTTTGAAGGTTAAAATTCAAGAGGAATGGCGTTCTTTCTTTTTTTTACTTACGAAATAACAAAATAATTAGCTTCTTTTGGTGTGCAGATCAAATATACATTTCTGAGGAAATATGGTGACACTTTATGGGTATTGTGAGGCATGAGCATATTATAATCAGTAATCAGTCTGAAGCAATTTATACTTCAATGCATGACCCTGTCGCTTGATAAAAATAACATATTTTCAACAACAAATTTGTTTTTGTTTAATGCTCACTGAAAATCAGTGATTTTGAACTGAAAAAACGTGTTGTGACGTGCGACGAAGTATAAATCAGCCCTGACTCCGGCTCCTTCCAGCCTGGTACCCTCCTACCATCTCTCTCCTCCTCCTGTCTCTACTGTGTCTCTCCCACCATTCAATCAAGGCTCATTTCCCGGACTCACTTGTTCCAATGACAGACGCGCTCGTAGAACAAGCATGCCTCCCAAGCAATTTGGAACTGGAGCACAATTGAACTTTATGTATAAATAATCCGCGTACATTCCCAGACATGTGGAGAGACAAGAGGAGCCTCCTCAATGTAAACCTCTATTGAGACTCTGCTTCTTGGTGGGTCCTCAAGGAGTGACACCCTCCACCATAAAGCTGGATGGATGGATGTGTGTGTGTGTGTGTGTGTGTGTGTGTGTGTGTGTGTGTGTGTGTGTGTGTGTGTGTGTGTGTGTGTGTGTGTGTGTGTGTGTGTGTGTGTGTGTGTGTGTGTGTGTGTGTGTGTGTGTGTGTGTGAGAGAGTATATGGCTGCGCATTTGTGCACTGATGAGTGTGTTAATGTTATTGTGTGTGTGTGTGTGTGTGTGTGTGTGTGTGTGTGTGTGTGTGTGTGTGTGTGTGTGTGTGTGTGTGTGTGTGTGTGTGTGTGTGTGTGTGTGTGAGAGAGTATATGGCTGCGCATTTGTGCACTGATGAGTGTGTTAATGTTATTGTGTGTGTGTGTGTGTGTGTGTGTGTGTGTGTGTGTGTGTGTGTGTGTGTGTGTGTGTGTGTGTGTGTGTGTGTGTGTGTGTGTGTGTGTGTGTGTGTGTGTGTGTGTGTGTGTGTGTGTGTGTGTTTGTAAAACCATCTGCCTGGCTGAGTAAACCTGTGGTTTGGACTCAGGCCAATATCAGGCCTCCATTGTTATTTGTCTGGCTCTTCCTCCCAGTGATCTTTAACGTTGCCATGTTGGCACTTCTTACCCCCCAGCTCACCCCTTCGTCACTAAGTAGCAAATAGTTAGGTTGGTGGCCGAGATGCATTGAGAGCGCGCCAGATGTCCTCACTACAGCAGGACACTTTTCTGTTGTACAATCAGCCAACTTCTCAACAAAACCTCTTGACAGTCCTGTTTCAAGGACAACTGATGCTCTGAATTAGCCTCTGTTGCTCACTTTTTATATTTTAAATTTTCTTGCATCTTTGCTATCAATTTGCTTTGGTCTAAACTAAAGACTAGTTCAGACCAAATATTTGCGACTAGATGTTTTAAGTTAACTTTATAAGTTGTCTTACAACAGTATCACGCTCCTAAAATAACCGATCTACAAGCTCACAACGCATCACATCCATGACACGTTGTGAGCTTGTAGATTGGCTATTTGTGGCACATAACACCGTCGTACAAGGAGCATAAATTAACCCTTAGAACATTGCTAAGAAAAAGAGCCTAGATCTGAATTACCCCTGCCCTTAGAGATGTTTGCTAGACTTGAGTACTTTGCAAGAACAAGAGGACTTTGCTTAGTAGCCTACTAGAGATGTTTGCTAGAGGTATAAGCCTTTGCCTGTAGTAGAGACTTTTGCTAGAGGTAGTAGACGTTGTTACTACTACAGCGCTAAAGTGCAGTGTTAGTCAATGAACATCACTGAAGATAAGGATTCACAGTCGATAAACGGGTGATAGGTCTAAATTTGCATCCTCTATCAGTTCATCTGTGATGAACATGGGCTTTATGGGGGGGTGAGGAGAGATGAATGGGAACTGTGGGTTTCAGGGATATACGTATGCATTCCTGCCTCTTCCCTCTCTGTCTGTGTTTTCCCACCCCATCCCCCCCTTCACCCCGCCTTCCTTATCACCTGCTACATCAGCAGACGTAGAGAACATCCCTGCCCTCTGTGCATGTGCGTAGACTGCGCACACACACATAAACACACACAGACACATCTTCCGTCTTCAGGTGTATCCTGAAGCCCTTGGCATTGAGTTCAGACAGAGCTGTCTGGCTTTAGTTGAGTAGGGGGAAGAGAGGTGGATGAAGGCAGGATAAAGAGGGATGACAGCTCTCTTCCTGTGTGGAGTTACAAATGACAGAGCTGACCCAGTCAGCCATGCCACTGTCTGTTTGTCCCTCAACCCATATTTAAAACTGAAAAATTATTAGTATCATAACAGGCAGTGTATTGTCCAGACTCAGACAATACACTGACAGATTTTCACTTAATCCAAGAGACTTTCAAGGCGAACAACTTTAAGCTGTAATTATTAGACTCAGCAACATTATGATTGATGCAATTACAATTGACAACTCATGTTGTCAACTTATGTTCTCAAATCTTTTTTGAGACACACCAGAACTGAAGATGTGCCATTTAGATTGACTGGCATAAAAAATCACTCGGGCATCGGTCATTCCCAGAGGTTATCCCACTGAGGGCTATGACAAATTGTTCTGTGTTCTTCTCTCTCTCCCAATTCTAATTCTGACTCGTCCTGTAACTGCAAACAATTTCACCCGCTTTTTACACCTGTAATTGTGTGTGACGTGATAATAAAGTAGATTCTGATTCTGTCACCTCTCCATTTGCCCCACAGAGCCTTCATTGTACTTTGGGGAGCCTGAGTACACAGTGGATGAGAGTTCAGGTTATGTGGAAGTGAGAGTGTGGAGAACAGGGACAGACCTGTCCAAGACGGCTACCGTCACTGTCCGTTCCAGGAAGAATGAGCCCGTCTCTGCTGAAGGTAAGACCTGGTGCACTTGGTGAATTCAATGGATACTTATCTTAATATGTTCTTGAAATGTGTCTCATACTTTTTTTCACAGTTTTGTATTGTATTTCACATCATGCTGTAAAAGATGGTAACTTTTCCCATTTAGTCTTAAACTCATCAGTGTTACTTGCCGATTGAGTTTTAAATGTGCTCTACAAATAAAGTTGGATTGCGTTGGAGTCACCTCTGTCTCTGTGTCTCTCTGCCAGCTGGCCTGGACTATGTCGGCATCAGTCGTAACCTAGACTTCGCTCCAGGAGTGACCATGCAGACATTCAGGGTGACCATACTGGATGACCTGGGCCAGCCAGAGCTGGAGGGCCCAGAGACGTTTGACCTGGTGCTGAGGATGCCCATGAACGCTGTGCTGGGAGAGCCCAGCAAAACCACCATCACCATCAACGATTCAGTCTCGGACCGTGAGTCTCGCACATAAACATACAGGCACACACAAACGTGCAACACACACATCCAAACAACAGTCAGTAGTTCTTCTTCTAAAGCCGGATTTACACCTAGTTGCACGCCAACGTCGCACACCGAAAATGGCAGATCAACAAGCAGCGTGACGCGTTGTGAACTAAGTATACATAAGATTTAACGCAGCCATATCCCTGTGTTTACAGTGCCTAAGGTGCAGTTCAAGGAGGGCAGCTACAAGGTGGACGAGGCTGACGGGGAGGTCACGGTCACAGTGTATCGTAGTGGTGACATCAGCCTGGGCTCTACAGTACGCTGCTACACCCGCCAGGGATCTGCTCAGGTCATGATGGACTACGATGAGAGGCCCAACACTGACGCTTCAGTCATCACCTTCCTACCAGGTCAGAACCGACATCATACTGTATCTGTCTGTCTGTCTGTCTGTCTGTCTGTCTGTCTGTCTGTCTGTCTGTCTGTCTGTCTGTCTGTCTGTCTGTCTGTCTGTCTGTCTGTCTGTCTCTGTCTGTCTGTCTCAGTCACAACCTGTGTCTCCGTTTCTCCGTTTCTCACTCCCTGCATCTCCTTTCATCTCTTCCATCTCCAGGTGAGAGTGAGAAGCCGTGCGTTGTGAAGCTGGTGGACAACTCCATCCACGAGGAGGACGAGGAGCTCCGTCTGGTCCTGGGATCCCCTAAGAGCAAATCTCCCTACGGAGCTTCCATAGGAGAGCAGAAAGAGACGGTGGTCACCATCACGGACGAGAAAGACAGTATGTTGCATTCTTTTAGCATTTCGGTGAAGTATATGAGTATATTAAAGCACACGTTAAGTTGTTGAAATGATTGCATCATTGCACATAAAAACAAGGAAACTCAAACTACTGCACAGTTAACTGAAATGTATTTTTTTTAAAGACATTTTGGTCACTTTAAAGTCTGAGGTGCTCAATACGTCAGTCCAACTGTCCTTCCTCTGTCCTCAGAGCCCGTCATCCGTTTCTCGGAGATCAAGTACAGCGTGCGTGAGCCCCAGGTGAAAGGAGATGTGGCGATTGTGAAGATTCCTATCCTGCGTACCGGAGACACGTCCAAGGTCTCTGTGGTCAGAGTTCACACCAAGGACGGCTCTGCCACCTCGGGAGAGGACTACAACCCCCTGTCAGAGGGTAAGGGACCAAACCATTCAGATTAGAAAATAACCACATTAGCCTTAAATTTGGGCAATTTTTTAAATAACTTCAAACATATTCAAACATTAAAAGATGTTTTTTAAAGAGTTGAAATAGCAGATCTGCAAGCTCACAAGTGCCTTTTGTGTGTGTGTGTGTGTGTGTGTGTGTGTGTGTGTGTGTGTGTGTGTGTGTGTGTGTGTGTGTGTGTGTGTGTGTGTGTGTGTGTGTGTGTGTGTGTGTGTGTGTGTGTGTGTGTGTGTGTGTGCGTGTGTAAAGATGTGGAGTTCAAGGCGGGTGAAAAGGAACATTTTGTGGAAATTGAGATCCTGTATGACGGTCAAAGGGAGATGAGAGAGGCTTTTATCGTCCACATGAAACCTGATGAGAACATGGTGGCTGAGATACAGGTGAGACACACACACACACACACACAGAGAAAAACATCACAAAAAGCCATCAGCTGTGCCATGGGGCACACTCTTGTACAGTACGGCGTACCTCGGCACGTGAGCATGCGTCCAGTGTCAGTGTGTTTAAAATAGAGAGGCAGCAGCTGCCGCTGCTGTCAGCACGGCACAGTCACAGACCCTTATAAAAAGCTTGTCCCGCTGGAGAGGGATGCTGGGAGGAATGTGTGCCAGAGCCAAACAGTAGACTGACCTATAAACACAGCTATGTGCATTCTACACAGTCACTGTACCACCACCTTTCACCTGATAGGAAAATATTTGTACTGTTAAATTCATTATTAGCTACGACCAAGCAGCTAGTGTAAGACACTGCCAGTCGGTTTGTTGGTCTAACATTTTTATGTGCTGCCATAATACAAACTTTCTTCTTTTTTTGCGTTGTACGTGAAATCTTAACTCATCCTAACTCACACATGCAACCTCTAGGCAAGCCAAGAGCTGGTCACAAATTGTGTTTTACTGTGGATGGATTGATGAGTTCATGAATGGATGGAGGGATTAATTGAGTTTAAGACATTCATCTCAAACAACAGACAAAATGTTTAAAGAAATCAAATCATATGGATCTCGTTATTTACATGGGAATGACGTGGCTCCAATGTAGAACTCTGGACTTCATGTGGCCATTCTGTGACATCAGTCATCTATGACGTCAATCGTCAATATCTATGGCGTATGATTCCAAATATGGGCATGGTTTCAGCCTGATCTGGGCCCCATTGACTTCCATTATGAATTGAAAGTTAAAGGATAAAACATTATGTGAACAACTGGTATTGAGCACAATAAATGTGGTGTTGATCGGTCGAGCGTTTTATGAGATTACACACACACAAGCACACACTCAGATTGACCCTCTTATAGACGGCTGAATGAATGAGTGGATGAATGTACAATGCAGTCTCTTAGTAAGTCTTGTGTGAATACTCCCACCAGATGAACAAGGCCATGGTGTACATTGAGGAGATGGACAGCGTGGCTGACGTCACCTTCCCCGCCGTGCCCGTGGTGGTCTCGCTGCTTATGTACGACGACACGGCACGTGCCCAAGGCAACCCCCACCCCTCCACCGGCTACCCCGTTGTGTGCGTGACGGTAAGTGGGACCGTGCTGATCTGAGGGCCGTAGCGAGGACAAACTGATCAAGTACACATGAAGGACACAAATAACTCACACGGTGTAACATGGCATTAACCCCTACACACTTTGACACACAGGCCTGTAACCCCAAGTACCACGACTTCGACAAGACGGGCTCCATCTGCACAACGGAGAACATCAACGACACCCTGACCCAGTACCGCTGGATGGTCAGCGCCCCCACCGGCTCGGACGGAGTCACCAGCCCCATGAACGAGGTGGACACCAACACCTTCTTCACCAACACCAAGTCCATCACCCTGGACTCCATCTACTTCCAGGCCGGCTCCAGGGTCCAGTGTGCCGCCAGGGCCTTCAACGTCAACGGAGACGCAGGCCTGGAGCTCTCCAGCCCCATCGCCATTGTCAGCAAGGAGGAGGGTGAGTGCTGTGGAAAAGCGGGGGATGGTTTGGGGGAGGAATGAGCACTGGAGGAGATTACGTGTGTATCGCAGGAGGCGTGTGGATTCAATACAATCCCCAGGACCAACCAGTCCACAGACCAACCAGTAGGGGTCAGCAGTGACAAGACGACACACAAAGTGTATGGGGAATCAGGAAAATGGCATAATGACTGAACTGGGAGAAAAAGGCGATAAATACATGAATAAAAACTATGAGTGCTCATAATAAATGTGCACTTAATGGGATAGTTGAGGTTCTTACATTTGGGTATCCCACAGGTATCCCACAGGTATCCCACAGTTCTTGTCAAGTAGCTGTTTTTAAATTGGCACTACAGTTGTCCACTGAAACCTTGTCAACATTTTGTTGCAATTCTAATGGAAACAAATGGGGTATGCTACTAGCCTATTAGTAGTAGTCTACTGGCAATCTAGTCAGTGAACTACATGATTTTTTTTTGTTTTTATAGTACCTATAATTAAATCAAATACATTTTCTCTTAGGTATGTGTCAGCCTCGTATTCCAGGTACAGTTGGAGCTGAGCCCTTCTCTGCTAAAATACGCTACCAATCACCAGACGATCCAGACTTCCCCAACCTCATCAAACTTACTGTCAACATGCCTCACATGGACGGTGAGTGGCCAACTCTGTTCCACATGAACAGCCTGCATCAACATGAACATTTCAACCATTTTAGGCAACAATTGCAATCATACATGGGTCTTTTCTTAATTTAGCCTATGCCTCCAATTCCACATGATTTGTTTGATGTTTCCTATAGATATTTGTGTATATTATGTTCCTGGTGAGTTTGTACAAAATGTTTCCCATTTGGGAAAACAAGAGTCCCAAACCTGAAGTTGAGGAACGAACTCTCGTCTCTCTGACCAACAGGAATGCTACCTGTGGTCTCCACACGACCCATGTCCAACTTCGAGCTCACCCTGAGCCCTGATGGCACACGGGTAGGAAACCATCGCTGCTCCAACCTGCTGGACTTCAACGAGATTCAGACGGGCCACGGCTTCATCACCGACGCCACCAAGAACCCTGAGATCATCGGCGAGACCTCCCCTTACCAGTACAGTGTGGCCATGCGCTCTGCCAACTCGCTCCGCTTTTACAGGAACCTCAACCTGGAGGCCTGTCTCTGGGAGTTCACCAGCTACTACGACATGTCTGAGCTGCTCAATGACTGTGGAGGATCCATTGGCACGGACGGACAGGTACACATTTAGAAGATGCAGGTGGCCACACCATGTGGCTTACTTACCCATCCGTCACTCCTACCGCACTCCTCACCACTGTCCTTGCACCATTCTGACATACCGTACTTCTCTGTCACTAGTGACTTCCTCATGCATTACCACACTTCCTCTCTCGGCACCCTATCATAATGCTTTCTGTAGGTCCACAAAGAAAGACACAGTGTAACTCCTTCTGACCTTCCCTATACAGTACTTCTCTATCAACACTCTCAGGGCAAACACATCTCTTCTAGTGCTCTTCTTGGACATAAACCCATACTGCTGCTCGCTCTAGCTTCCACTATTCTTTCCTATAACTTCATGCTGTGGCTTATCAGCTCCATACCTCTGTAATTACTACAGCTTTGTACATCATCATTGTTCTTGAAAATTAGTACCAGTATACAGTACATACATTCTGCTATTTTTGAAAATGTTGATTTTTATAGGGCTCCCGGGGTTAATTAAACTATATACAGTACATATTTAATTATATTAATGAATTAATGATTTATAAATAGAATTGTTTTGATTTATTTTACCACTATGTATTATTATTTTATATATTTGATAGGTCATGTCATAGTTGTTTTGACTAATTGTGGAATTGTGTTGTATACCGGTCTCCAGCACACTGATACACATTACGTCCAAGTGCCAAGCTTTGATAATGCCTTGAAACTAATCATAAAAAAACGTTCAATCCTTGCTCTTCAGGTGTTGAACCTCGTGCAGTCGTACGTTACGCTGCGCGTCCCTCTCTACGTGTCCTACGTCTTCCACTCTCCTGTGGCCGTGGGGGGCTGGCAGCACTTTGACCTGCAGTCTGAACTGAAGCTCACCTTTGTGTACGACACAGCCATTCTGTGGCAGGATGGCATCGGCAGTCCACCTGAGGCTGAGCTGCAAGGTAACCGGAGCACTTCATACCTACACTGTAAAACCCTTGAAGTGTTCATTGAACTCTGATAGTGTGCAAATGTAACCAAATGGACTTGTAAGGCTCAATTTTTGTACACTATCAGAGTTACAAACGGATAAATCAACACTTGACCGTGTACCCCAATGCAAAACGAACAAACATAAAAACATTGAAACATCACATTTATGTTTAAAAAGAAATAACTGTGCCAAAGATTCTACAAAAAAATATACATTTTAACCCTAAGTATAATGTCACAAGCATAAGCAAGTACGTAGTCTACATACTGTATATGAAAATGTATTTTCAGAATCAATGTGAAATATGTGCTATTTGTAGGAGTCATGTATCCAACTAGAATGAACATTTGTTGTTTGTAGGAGCCATGTATCCAACCAGCATGAGGATCAACGAGGAGGGACGTCTGGTGGTCAACTTCAAGACGGAGGCTCGCTTCAGGGGCCAGTTTGTCATGTCTCATCCAGGTATACATCCATGGTCACACACACACACATGCACATGCACACACACACACACACACACACACGCACACGCACACGCACACGCACACGCACTCGCACACACTTAACCTATCCCATACGGCAGGGTCATTCTATATTGCCAGCTCCTATTGGATTCCACCGTGGCCCACATCCTCTCTGCATCTATTTCTGGTCTTCCACACTGGGTGTCCTTCCTGTGTCAAAGCACCAGGGGTCACAACAGCAAATGTCAAAATGACCCCAGACCGTTTACGGCGTGGAGACAAATGGCGCAGACAATCTAGAATGTCAATGTTTCAACACAAATACACCCCCCAAGTCTGCATGATAAGTACTGAAAAATCTGATAGTATGAAAAAAATGGACTTTACTTTATGATTAGTATGCACTGTTTTTGTCTTATGTTAAATGTATATGAACCTGTGTGTGTGTGTGTGTGTGTGTGTGTGTGTGTGTGTGTGTGTGTGTGTGTGTGTGTGTGTGTGTGTGTGTGTGTGTGTGTGTGTGTGTGTGTGTGTGTGTGTGTGTGTGTGTGTGTGTGTGTGTGTGTGTGTTCCCTCCCAGGATCCGGCCTGTCATCCATGGTGATGTGTGCAGACCACCCTGGCTTGACCTTCAGTCTGTCCTTGGTGCGGACGGAGCCCACCTACAACCAGCCCATGCAGCAGTGGAGCTTTGTCTCGGACTTTGCTGTGAGATACTCTCAATAATACCTGTGTGTGTGTGTGTGTGTGTGTGTGTGTTGAGCTTGTAGATTAGCTATTTTCTGTATTTGTGCACAACACCGTCACCGTACGACAAAGTATGAAACGGGGCTTATGTGGTTAAACAAATATAACAGACTAATTCATTTAGTCAATTTCCCATTTTTTTGGTTTTTGTTTTTGCATCAATTAGTTGATATATAAAAAATCTAAAATGTTATCAAAAACACTTCAGGAATATTTAGTTAATCGGAAGAGTAATCAATAGAGAAATCACTAGGAAAAGAATGGACAGTTGTAGCCCTAATGCTTAGCATATGTATTTCTGCGTGTGACCTGTAGGTGCGGGACTACTCGGGGACCTACACGGTGAAGTTGATCCCGTGCAGTGCGTCTCCCAACGGCGAGTTCAGCATCCCTCCCGTGTGCCACCCCAGGGAGCCTCTCACCTTCGACATGTCCATCCGCTTCCAGCAGGTCAGCAGGGGAAAGAGAACATCAGCTTAATAACTAAATGCCAGGACATCACTGGCAGAAGCCACTGAACCGTCAGATCCAAAAACACACATTGCTCTCTATAGCATGGGTCTTCAACAGGGGGGTCCGGGACCCCTAGAGGGTCCTCAGAGTTACTACAGGGGGGCCGCCAAATCTTTGTGTGATTGGAACAGTTTTTTTTTTTTTACATTAAACCCTAGAATCCCTATTCTGGGGGGTGAGGGTAACATTTGCAGAAAATAGCAGATCTACAAGCTCACAATGAGTCCCACTGCGACGCGTTGTGAGCTTGTAGATCGGCTATTTTCAGCGAAGAGGTTTGGTGTGGAGAGGAAAAAAGAGCACATTAAGTACAGAGCCAGAGGTCGGACGTTTGCTAAGTACTTATAGCCTGGAATCCAGACTGATTCGCTCTGTTCGGCTGATTATACTTTAGTTATTATTACTTTAGTGAGTTTAAGTGGTATGTCTGGAAATGCATATTAAAATGAATCCAACATAGAAAAGATAATGTCCTCATATGCATATAAAAAAGATAATGTGTAAACAAACAAACAAAAACGTTAATTTACACAACACTGATGATAGTGCTGTCAAACAAGTCTATGAAGTTATCTACGAAATCTATGAAAAAGTTAACTATGTAAACAATTTTATACAATATGAAGTGGGGGACCGTGCTTTGTCTCTCTTTTTCAGCTAAAAAGGTTGTTGGTCTGAAAAACGTTGAAGACCCGTACCCAAGAGTTTAAAGTATTAACCCTTTGTTCTGTACTGCAGGTGAGCGACCCAGTGGCAGCTGAGTTCAGTTTGAACACCCAGATGTTCCTGCTGTCTAAGAAGGAGCTGTGGTTGTCTGATGGCTCCATGGGCTTCGGAGAGGGAACAGATACTGCTTTCCAAGAAGGTACTGCAACACTGACCCCTAGTGGAGGTTAATGATCATTACAGCTGCAGGCCCTGGTCGTCTCTACTCCTGCATTACCTAAAGCAGAAATATACCTAATATATAAATAAAGTAACTACAACAGCTGGTGGATTTCAATGCATTTGTTTCAGTGAAGCATATTTAAATGTTGCTGTTAGAATAAAAAGATAGTTTTACCACAACAATAAACCATAGATTTTTGCATCAGGGGGGGTACTTTACTTCATAAACCAGACTATTGTGTTTAGAAACCTTTCTGAATCATTATTACTTTTATTTAAAAAGAGATATCTATTGGGATTTTAATATTTTCTGACATGACATACAGCCCCGATTGACTCATCATGTTTCCCTTCTTGGTACCAGGCTCCTCCATCTATGGTCGTGTGATGGTGGACCCAGTGCAGAACCTGGGAGACTCCTTCGCCTGTAGCATTGAGAAGGTTTTCCTCTGCACCGGGGCAGATGGATACGTCCCCAAGTACAACCCCACTAACAAGGAGTATGGCTGCTTGGCAGACGCTCCCTCGCTGCTCTACCGCTTCAAGATCCTGGTAAGTACAGTCACAGCAATTGGAGCTGGGTGTTGTAGAGGCAGCATTTACACATCTCAAAATGTACCTCTCCTAACATTCTGCAGGACAAAGCCCAACCAGAGACACAGGCCACAGTGTTTGGAGACGTGTCCTTTGAGGCTACTCTGGCCCTAGACACCCCTGGAGGTCTGCCTCTGGTCAAACAGCCTGGATCAGATGGCTTCTCACTCTCCTCAACTCCTCTCTTCCAGGTCTGGATAAATGCACACACACACACACACACGTGGTTGTAAAGTAGACATAGGGGCGACCCGATATCCAAATGGTTAGGGCTCTAATGCCTGACAGCGAGTCCATGGTTCGATTCCACGTTGGCCGGACCATTTGCTGTATGTCTCCTGCTCTCTCCCTATTTCCTGTCTCTATACAATGTAAAAAAATCCACAAAAAAACTAATAAAACTGAAATTAGACAAAAGCAATAACCGAAACAGACCTTTTCGTTTTTTATCAGCTAAAACATTGTGTGTGTCTGTGCTTCAGGTTGCTGCCGGTCGTGAGTGGTTCATCCACACCATCTACACCGTCCGCTCCCGAGAGAACGCCAACCGCCACCTTGGCAAGCGCAGCCTCGAGTACCTGCACCACAGCCTGTCGTCTGTGGTTGACCAGCCCCAATCCCTCACCTCTGAAGTGGCTGTGCGCCGTCGCCGTGCTGCCCCTGCCTTCCCCGCTCCTGATGCGACCCAGGACATCGGCGAGGACAATAACCGTGGTACCAACATCCAGCACATCTCCCTGGACCGCTCGGACCGCATGGTGGTCAACCAGCGCCAGCCCTGGTCCCCCGGCCACGACCGCAACCATGAGCCCTACCTAGAGCGACCCTTGCTGGAGAGCTCGGGCAGGGAGGCGACGGACTCGTCCACCTTGCCCATGCTGGTGGGCCTTGCTGGCCTGGTCCTCCTCATCTGCCTGATTGCCACCGTGGTTTTACTGCTGCTACGGCGCAAGAGGAAGGAGAAGAAGCTCAGTCAGGTGCCTTCTAGTTCCTACGCTACCTCCTCTTCCTCCGCCTACAACAGCTACAGTGGAGGGCCTGCAGGTGTGTGGAATAGGTCAGACAGCTCTGAAGTCTAGCGGCACCCCAACAATCCCTGACACACACACACACACACGACACCTGATAAGACTATGCCAGTCTCCTCCACCACAGTGCCTCTTCCTCAAAGCCCAACTCCTCAAAGCACTGAAGAAAAGATCCAGCCAGATCTCTGAACTCTGGACGGCGGTGCTGTATGTCAGTGCTTCTTCAGGCCCTTTATGTACAGGTAGCATACACACGCCAGAGTTACTGATCCCCAATGAAGCACTGTGGGTAACTCTTCATGTCATTTACCTGATGTATGTATATTTACAGGTTGCTGCGCCCTCTATTTTGCTGTCTGTAATAAATTGGCACTAAAAAGAAGGGGCTGCAGCCCCCCCACCATCTGAGGATTGTAAAATGAACATATTTTAAGCCTTTCCTAGTTACTTAAAAATGCAATGTATTCACACCAGCAAAAAAGTCAACCTGATTTGTACTTGGTGAAAAGTAAGAGATTTTTTATAGTGCTCCAAAAAAAAGAAAAGCAAATTTAGTCTACCAACTTGTTTTTATTATTGTAATTCATTGTGTCAACCATTATCTTGTTATTTTTTGTGGAGAGCAGAGTAAAATGGATTGAATGTTTTAAGCGAATGGTGATATGATAAATTTGTGTTTTTTTGTAATGTTGACAATGTAATGACACTTGTGCTTTACAAAAGCCACAGGTGCACTTGCCCACTGCAGAATGCCATTACGGTGCTATTCAAAGGGATTGTAATTGTGTCATTTTTATTCTTTTTTGAGAGTGCTACTGAACTATCCTTCAGAAATTGTTTTTATACATTTGTTTCAGGTCTTTTGAGAATGTGTTTTAAAAATCACATGCAAAACAATCTGTGTAAATATCAATGCAGGACTACAAGAACAGAAAATTGTATTAATACACTGGTGAAACTTGAAAAACAAAAAAACAACTTATAGAACAATAAATCAATCTACGCTGTGTATGACAAGTCCTGAGAAAACCAATACAATACGTATTTTTATGTTTTTTCATAGGTTAATGCTATTGGTCATCCTTTAATCAATTAAGCCATATTTTATAATTCACCGTTTGACAGTGCTGCACAAAAGTAGTGAAAATAGATCTATAAGCTCTAAGTCTGTAGATCTATTTTCACTACAGGGACGCCGGGTTGAAAGTCTGTCTGTGGGTTTTAATATTTCTCCACTGAATAACTACATTGGATCCATTGGAACGGAGGTTCTTTTTCCTATTTCCTGAAGTAACGGTTTTGGATATACAAGGCTACCCAACGGCGACAATAGTTTCCCTCGATCGTTGATATAACGCATCAAATCAATCTGCTTAACGACATTGGACACACCTGTTTTGTTTGTTAATAATTTTACGTGTCTTATTCTCTAGAAATTATTTTGGAAAAAATATTTATTTTTCAATCACTTCCAGATCCCATGACCTACCAATACAAGACAAACCCTAAAATAATTTCTGGCCACAAGAGGCACAACTATTTTGTTTGTCAACATGTTTCATTTATTTTATTAAAAATGTTTTTTTGGAAATTGTTTTTTTTTCTTCCGAGTGTCCAGGTCACATGACTTATATCTAATAAGAATATTGCACTACACACTTGAGTGTCAATGTTAAAAATGTATTTAAAAAAAGCAAAGTTTTCTTTCTTTTTTTTACAAAAGGTTTATTTGTGACGTTCAAAAAGACATTTTCTACTTCACATAGGAAGGTAATAGGACAAAAAATGATATTTAAAAAAGGGGGTACATCATTGTTTACAAGCAATGGAATGTGGTACAACCAACAAGCATAAATACATTTATCTTAACTCAAGTACTAGAAAGAAAAACAAAATGTAGAAAACGAAACAAATCAACCAAAAACTGCACAGCTGCAGTGTGTGCATACTTAGGGTGAGCGACTAACATGGCAAACCTGAGCACTTCCTAGAAAATAACCTTCTAGAACCAAACGCTAATGTAACCACTTAAGCCTGTTTTATACTTTGTCACACGAGGGTGTTGCACAGCAAAAATAGCCGATCTACAAGCTCACAACGCATCGCGGCGCATTGTAAGCTTGTAGATCAGCTATTTTCTCAAACATTTTTTTTCAAAGTTTCACCTAAGGTTTCGCCACAAAATAAGGAAGCCAGGGTTAATGTGGTTATTAAAGTAGCGAAGTAGTAATTCAGTCCATTGGGAAGTTTTCTTTTTGTGTGTACAGTACAACATCACCATCATCACAACCCTTAAAGAACAAACATAGACGCTACGATTAAACCTAGAACTAGAGCTGGCTGCCGCTGTTACCTCCCTCCACTCAGGGGGGGGGGGATTTTCACAACTTGAGCTTTTTCCTGCGCCCACGTCCGTCTGGCGTTCCCTCAGACTTGCGCTTTTGTGCCTGGGGAAACATTAAAGTAAGAGGTGGTAAATAATAAGGACATGGGAGAAAGAAAATCTGTCTCAATGACTTTACAAGCAGATAGTACTGCGTGATTCATAGTGCTGCAGAATATTGTTAATATTGAAACATTGTCATTCCACTGAGAGAGAAAGAGTAAGAGAAGAAAGAGAGAAAGGGGGATAAAGGTGTATAGAACACATTTCCCATCAGCCTTAAATGCCATGCATCATCTGTAAATGGAATAACTAATTTTAAGACAATTTGTGACCTTAATTTCACTGATCTAATCTTATTTTAATACATTTTAAGTACTTTTAATGAGCCATAGGAACTGTGAATCATGAATATCACAATAATTTGAAAACTCATCATTTTAACTTTGACCACTGCTGCTAGCCGAGGATGTGGTTGTCTTACCGAGCCGCTAGTCTTTGGGCCTCCTCGCTTCTTCTTTTCTGCCTTCTCTCTCTCCTCTAGTTCCATGTTCTCCCTCTCTATCAATGTGATCAGGGTGTTGCATCTCCTTTGGAGCTCCTGCACACACAAGCATGAATAGTATTTACAAAATGTGAAAGTACAGGACTACATATACATGAAGGAACAGACTTACAATGGGAAAGTTATTACACTTTCAAACTAAGCAACATATCATACTCAAATGGCATTGTCATTTGAGTATGATATGACATTGACATTGCCATATCAAATGGCAATGTCATAATAGTTTTTAAATGACAATTAATGGATCATATTCTAGCTTTCAAAAATATTGGCAAATCAAACAACAGATACCACAGTAATACGCCCACACATTCAGAGTCACGGAAACCCAGCAGGTAATAATGCTTCACCTACAGGCTACAGTAGGAGAGATTATGTCAGACTACTCACCATGGCCGTCCTGGACTTGAGGAACCAGTCAAAGCGGAACTGTGGTGAGTTGCGTATGCACTGGCGCAGCTCGTCGTACACGCTCTCCTTGTCAAAGCCTAGCTTGTGTAGCATGCAGATAAGGAAGCGGTCCTCCTCCTCTGTGTAGTTCTTGCCCTTGTTGGTGCCGTAGGAGATACGCAGCTGGTGGAACGGGGCCTTGTAGCGCCCAATCTGAACACACACACACACACACACACACACACACACACACACACACACAGGTTAATTTGGATGTGATGGGAATTAAAAGACAAAATCGGTATTTACAAAACACCACAGCCTGTCTGCTTTGATGAAAACAAAATCACAGCAGAGGCAGAGTTACTGTCCTAATTGCCTCAATTAAAAGTCAATTAAGAGATAAGTACGACTTTACGAGTGAAAGACCTGAACATGAACCATCTAACATAAACTTAATTAGGTATTTTAAACGGCAGTTGGATGCCATATGGCTGGCGGCTTGCTACCTTGGAATCTAGTGCCTTCTTAATGCTTATCCTCCTCTGGATCCTCGCCTCTCCTCTCTCGATTTGAGCCATGATCTTCTCAATGTCCTGGAGCTCGTTGCAGCGCTCCCAAAACACGGCTATTAGAAAAGAGATACACACAAATATTGATATACCATACATAAATATACACTGTATATAAACAAATTCCACAAGCTCTCTCTCACTGTAGTTGTCCCCTATACAAACACAGGTAATACCATGCACAGAGAACATGCCAATAATCAGTAAAGCATGATTTATACTTAGTTGTGCAACAAACATAGCAGGTATACGCGCTTACAACGCATTGAGCTTGTAGATCGGCAATTTTCGCCCCTGACCCTGCCGTGCAATTAAGTACACATCGGTAACTGTCCTACATTATGTAGTAATGGTGAATTGCTGCATTACCGGAATATTCCATAACTTCTTCGGGCGTCTTGCCCTCCACCTCTCTGGCGATGTTCTCGATGTCGTCTCTCCCCCACTTCTCGTTGGCTTTGATGAACTGATTAAAGTCACGTTTGTTCCAAATGGTGAAACCCTGCAGAGAAGAGAAGCAACTGGTGAAAATGTGTCCAGTAACGATACAACAAAAGTACATGTATATTACGTTCAAGTTGCAGAGGTAATAAAGAAAGCACTGGAGCAGCTCAGAATAATATGTAGTTAAGTTTTGTAGCAAATCTTTGAAAATATTGGAGGGAGGGGGTTCTTGGGCCTAGAACGTTTGGGGACGCCTAGTCTATGACATATGACTCAACATTTGGTCTAGGTTTCAGGCAGGTCAGAGGACTGTCTTTATCAAATGAAAGCTAAAGATTAAAGTATAAGTATAAAACATATGTGAAACATTTGTGGAGGTACTTGTGTGGCCCACTGGCAGCGTGTCGTGCATACAAAGTTTGGTGCTGATCGGTCTAGTAGTTTGCAAGATAAGGTCGGTCGGTGCGGATGGACGGTCGGATTTCACATCTAATGTGTTTATTGAATGTGTGAAGGAGGCGTGTACAAGCTAAAATAGGGAGACCGTCTCAGTACCTGTGAGAGAAGGTTCTCCTTCTCTTCCAGCTCCTCATCCGACAGGGCCTCGGCCTCGTCAATCTTTCCCTGTTCCTCCCTCTGGTGCAGGGCAGAGTTTGGCATTTCTGGGTTACGAGGAACCTGAAAGGGGAGGCAACATTCAGTTAGAATTTCATTCAATGTTAATGTGCTGGGAAAAAAAGTTGTTATCAAGTGAGGAGGTGATTTGCATTACCTTGTAGCCAATGGTCTTCCTGTAATAAAGAATCTCTTTCTCGAGCAGCTCAAAGAGACGGGGAGGGAAGAACTGGAAGTCCTGGACATTGGGTTGCTTGGGCGGACGAGGAGCCTGGAAAGGAACAAGTAAGGTGTCTTCAAAACGCCTGGTAACACTTTTCTTCAAGTATTGCTCGCAAAGTTTTAGGAGGTTCAGTAACTTGCTAATGTGAGCTATCTTGGCTAAATGTCATTGTTTGGCATTTGGTAAACTAATAGCTGTACATGGAATCCTCCTGTTGACACTGATGAAACCCAAATCTCAAACAAAACAAATCTGTGTTAGACTGTTTAGTTTGATGCAATAGCTTTGAGTAGGGGTGGTCGATATGGTGAAACGAACATAAAAAAATCACACCCAGTGTGAAGTGGGCGGTGTGGTCACAGTGGTCATGTGACCACACCGCCCACTTGGAAGTTCACTTAAAGAAAAGTAATATTGTGGACCAACCATTGTACACCCCTAACTTTTTTAAGTGCTTACTTCAGAGAGATGCTTACTTCAGAGAAGCACTGAGAGTCAGCGAGCCATAAATGTGGCTTGCTGAAAAAAAAACATAAATGTGTTTTTTTTTATTGCATAGTCCTATTTATAGGGCTATGCACATGTGTCATGTTTCACTAGCCAATCACAGTCCTGAATAGACTGTGATTGGCCAATCACGGTGCAGGGTTAGGGGGGTACAATGGTGGCCAATCACAGCGCAGGGTTGGGGGGGTGCAATGGGTGGGGGGGGTACAATGGTGGCCAATCACAGTGCAGCGAATGTCGATGTCCAAACCTCACACCAAAAAGGTATCGTGATAAATATCGTGATTGTGATATTGGCGGAAAAGAATCGTGATATAATATTTTGCCATATCGCCCACCCCTAGCTGTGAGTATTGTTTGAAAAGCCGCAGTACCTTGGGTGCTTTTGGCTCACTGACTCTCAGTGCTTCTCTGAAGTAAGCATCCACAGCGTAGTTGGCCTTCCTCTCTCTCTTGGGCGGCTCGATCCAGTTAGTGATGACCTGAAGGAACAGAGGACAACATCAAATACCTGTACACATCTTTAAATATACAAAACATAAGTCATCTGTAAACAGCTGAAGATGCACATTTGCTACTGGACTATGTGAACGGGAAGGGTATGATCTGATTATATGTATCATTATATATTTCTAAAACACAATGTTTATTTGGATCTGATCTGCAAGCAACACCCCCGTTCATCCCTTGAAGACTTCCATGACCTCGGGATGGGGGTACATGAGTAGTATTTAACCGACCTTTTTCTTCTCCCTGTAGTCCTCTCCTTCAAAGTTGTAGACACTGGTGTTCTCTGTGTCCATGGAGAAGTTCCTCAGGGAGCTCTCGCCCATGTTGGACATTTTATCCTTCAGCTCGTTGGTCTAGTTAGCAAAAGAGATGGTAAAGACCATTTGGTATAGTTAAAAACAAAGAAATAATAACCTGCATTAAATAACATGTATGAAATTAGTTTATAAATAGTATGTGGCAATTTTATTTAATTTGACAATACAATGGCAGAAGAGACACACAAAAAGACCAGAAGAGAGAGACACAAAAAAGACCAAGATTCAGATTAGAGTATGTCCCTGTAACGTGCTCGCTGATGTAGCCACCTTCATGTCTCACACATGCAATATTTGTTCTCTCACCTTCTTCTCTCCCCGCTCCAGGATCACATTGATGTCGTCATCTGTGATATCGCTCTCCTTCGAAGCGAACACGTGCGTGGCGCCATGACGAATGATGGAAAGCATCTCGTCCTTGGCCAACTTGTTGGCGCCGGAGTCCACTAGTCTTCCTAAAATACAGTTGAGTAAAACAAAAAAAGGCCATAGTTGAACATTTACATATCAAACCGCAATAAAATCTAATATAGTATTAAATGACAGCAATGGATGATCATTTTCTGGTCTTTTTTTAGTTTTATTATTACATTTTTCTCCCCAATTTAGTCGTTGTGCCAATTGATTCCTCCCCCACACACATGTCTGTGTTGTCACTGCTGTCGTATCCTACTGACTCACCTGGCAGTGAGGAGCCCGCACCGGGAGGATGTAGAGCCTTCGTGCTACTCCTCCCGCCCAACACTCCCCGCTGGCGGGTGCCGCCCCAGACCGTAGGAGTACAATGACCAAATATCAACCTCCCCGGCCGGCTTCCCTCCCCCGAACACGGGCCACGGTGGATTCGAACCCACAACCTCCGTGGTGATGGGCAGGGACTTTACCACTGCGCAACCCGAGCGCAGTGGTAAAAATCTATTTATAAGAAAAACGTGCTAAGCTAGGTGGACCAGTACCTTGTTGGATGACAATGGAGTCGAGGCGGAGCTTCATCTCGGCTCTCTCCACGATCCTCTCCTCCACTGTGTTCTCTGTGATGAAGCGGAACACGCGCACCTGCTTCTGCTGACCAATCCTGTGAGCTCGGTCCTGAGAGAGACGGGTGGGAACAGTTCCATTCATACAAAGATATAGGAACATGGCTAAAAGAAAATACCAATCAGACTACAAATCCCATCATGCTGAAAACATATCTTTCTTTCTATGTTTTTATTTAGATTTAATAAGCCGTTTGTAATAATAAAACACTTAGATTTCAAAGTGTAAAAGCCATAGTACTTCAGTGTTAAAAACTCAATACATGTGGGATTACAATTGCACAATAAAATTGCCCTGGTATCATGGCTATATATCCTAATATAATTTTACTGCTCTTTCAAATAGAAGTGAGGATTTTCTCGTTGAGTACTGACCATGGCCTGCAGGTCGACTTGAGGGTTCCAGTCTGAGTCATAGAGGATGACTACGTCAGCTGTGGCCAGGTTAATGCCCAGACCGCCAGCCCTGGTGCTCAACATGAAGATGAACTTAGAGCTGTTGGGCTCATTGTATGCGTTGATGGAGATCTGGAAAAACACAACACGATGACGAGGTAAATGACTTGTTATAACATTACTTTCTTAAATTAGTATTAGAAGCTATACTAATTCTAGTAGCCTACTTGTATATTTAAAAATAATTTATGTCTACACTAATGCATTTCTTTTAATGGTATTTCAATTTTAATTAGAGAATAGAATGACAGACAGGATGGAGAAGAGGATATTGAAACACAGATCAAAAGATGCATTAGAACAGTGATTCTCATCCCTTTTCATATCAAGGTCCATTATTTATTGGGCATTAAAGCCATGGACCACCATTTGATGAGATTTAGACTCTCAGACCCAAGATTTAGAATATTTTGTTGTCATTGGATAAGATTTTGTCCACAATTCCATGATGCTGTATTGATGTTGGTACCATAGGAGAGATAACAGGCAAACGTTGATCAAAATAACAATTCTTTAATTAAGTAATGCTGATGTTTAACAATGATTTAACTCTTGAGAGTAAAATGAAACGGCTGGTTTCATTTTACACTCTCAAGAGTTAAAGATCTAATAAAGGGTCCATTTGGTTACCAACTCTCCATCATTTAGCTGGGGACCACCTGGAACCCCCTCGAGGACCACTGGTGGTCCCCGGACCACTGGTTGAGAACCACTGCATTGGAAGAACCCATGAGATGAGAGTTTCAAACAAACAGCCAACCTGTCTCTCCTCGTGCGGGGTCTGACCGTCCAGACGGCAGTAGTTGAAGTTCCTCCACATGCAGTAGTCCTCCAAGATGTCCAGTATCCTCGTCATCTGACTGAAGATCAGAATACGAGAACCTGCGAAAAGAGGACGGGGAGTTTAGCGTCCGTCGGTCAAATATAAAGGAAACCGGGGCAGCCGGGCCAGTAAGACCACCGTCAAAACGCCTCTGCTCACCCTGCTCCTTCATCTTAGGAAGCAGCTTGTCAAGCACAGCCATCTTGCCGCTGTTGACCACCAGGTGGAGGTCGGTGGTGTAGGGGGGTCCGGGCTCGGCTCCGTCAAACAGGTACGGGTGGTTGCAGCACTTCCTCAGCTGCATGAGCACGTTCAGCAGACGCATCTTGTCCGTCTTCCCCGCAGAGTTCAGGATGTCGATGTCCTTCATCAGGATCTTGGTGTACCTAGGTTTTATGACGATATTCATTGTGATTCATTAGTATTCAAAACCTTAATCTGTAGTGCAATTAACTAGAAGGTTTACGATAGCAAAAACATACTTGTACCACTCACTATTATTAAGACATTACAACATTCTCTCTGTCTCTTGACCCATTCAATCCAGGAACGCATCTGTCATTTTAGATTTCTTTGGCTATTAAAAAATAGCAGAAATACAAGCTCAGCTTGTAGATCTGCTATTTTTGAAAAATCATGAACATTTTGGCAAATCTTTCATTTTTTATCTCTTCATTTTGTAAAGCAATTTTGTAAAATATTTCGTTCCAGGAACCCCCTCAGAAGCAAAGATTTGAGTTACAAATGTTCGCTTTAAAAATATATATATTCAAAGATTTGCACAAAGTTTCACTATTTTTCAAAAATAGCAGATTTTAATTAAATAGCCAAAGAAATCTAAAATGACAGATGCGTTCCTGGATTGCATGGATGAAAGTTACTGACAATACTAGTTAATTAGGGACACTCACCACTCTCTTTGCATCTTGCTCAGGCCCACATACATCTTAACCTCTTTCTTAGGAAGCAGAGACTTCTCCACATCGGCTTTGATACGACGGAGCAAGAAGGGACGCAGGACCTAAACCGAATACAATGCAAAAAGCTGCCTGAATACACACAGACATATTTGCTGGTAAAAAATTATAAAACTATTCTCTGCAAGTAGAATATTCTCTGTTCCATAAAAAAATACGTACAGTGTGAAGACGCTCCACCAGCTTTGTATCACCCAGGCAGTTGTTTGTGTCGAACCAGGAATCAAAGTCCTTTGAAGATAAACAGAAGCTCAATTAGTTTGCCGATACGACATACCTAGTAGTTTTTCAGGGACCACAACATTAGCACATAAATATACCTCTGAGGAGTTGAAGACATCAGGCAGCAGGAAGTTGAGCAGAGCCCACAGTTCATGGAGGTTGTTCTGCAGGGGCGTTCCAGTCAGCAGGAGACGATTGGTGGTCTTGAACTCACGCACAATTTCTGACAGCTACAGTAAAAGGAAACGTATACATGATTAGGTCAATTTTTTAATTAATGTTATTAGACTGTTTTGTCAAGGAGAAACAAACAAAGTATCATTTCATTATGTGCTTTAGAAATACATCTAATTTGTGCTTGATGTGATCCGGAATTTCTTATTTAAGTCATGGAAGGTAGATGCACTGACCTTTGATTTCTCATTCTTGATCCTATGGGCTTCGTCAATGACCAAGTACCGCCAGTTGAACTTCTTAAAGACTGCCTTCTCAATGATGAGCATCTCATAGGAGGTGACGCACACGTCCCACTCCCCCGGCAGCAGCACGTCTCTGATCAGGGCCGTCTGGAGTAGAAAACAACCACATTTCATACATTTATGGATGTTTTACAACATCCATTTCACTATAAGTCATCAAAGCCAGAATGAACAGATAAAGACTACTGGCAGCATGTTGTTTGTAGCGTTATGATTTGCCTAATGACTCTCTTCTACTGAGATGAACAAAATAGTTTTACTCTTATGTACTTGTACACAAGACGTAATAGTACAGAAACCTCGAACCTTGAGATGGTCAGCAGACACAACCTGTAGTTCACAGGCTTACAAGCCTACCACCAGCACGACAAGAATTTGACACCCGTCACCAGGCATCCATCTGCTCTCTCTACCCCTTATTTTTTATTACTGAACCAAAACGGCAGGCAGACCATCACAAAACATAAGTGGATTCCACACACACTTGTGTCAACATCAGCAATATGAATGATCTAAACAACATACTGCTGTGTTGTGATGTGATGGGAAACAGCTGAATCTTGCTTTGTATTGTATTGCATTATGCACAAGAGTGCTGAGCAGGAATGTGCATGTATTTGCACACACACATTGTGGGTAGAAAATGTGAATCTGATCTGAGTCTAGACATTAATGATCATGAATAATTAGCCAGAACCCAACAATGACAGTCAGACCCATGCCTACCCTCTGTTCTCTGTCTCCGATGAGGCAAACGGCGCGGAGCGAAGGCACCCAGCGCTTGAACTCGTTCATCCAATTGTAGAGGGTGGACTTGGGCACCAGCACCATGTGGGGTCCAGGGATGTTTCTGTAGTGCTTCATGTAGCCCAGCAGGGAGATGGTCTGCAGGGTCTTCCCCAAACCCTGATGAGGGAAGAAAAAACACATATGCAGGGTATAAGTGAGAGGGAGAGTAACAGAGGGACACAACCACACACACATTTGTAATGGGGACATTTATTTGCATGTACCATTTCGTCAGCGAGGATGCCGTTGATTCCGTTCTCGTACAGAGAGATGAGCCAGTTTAGACCACGGACCTGGTAGTCCCTCATTTGCCCATTTTTGACATCTGGTTTTGGATATGAAGAGAAACATGACTTAATAACTTCATCACAGTTGCCATTGACAAAATGCCCTTTTTTTCTCAAGTCAATGCAAAAGCAGATACTTGGTACGGGTGTTGGTGGCAGCCTACAAGTTAGAGAAGTGAACCGGCTATCGTTTCAGTTCCCTCAAAAATACTAAACATACACTTATCCAAATTACTACTGTCAGTGTCCTTGAGCAAGGAACCCCAAGTACACCAGAAGTGGCCAAAGTGGAATACTGCATGTTCTTTTGAATGTGTAAATGAATGAATGTAAGGAAAGTCATTGTTGTACAAGACCTTTGGTCGACTTTCCCTTGAAAAATCGTATTTTCCCAAAAAATGCTTACAGGAAGGCGAGTCGTCAAAGCGTGTGCAGATGTTAGTGGTTTTGTTGCTCTCGCTTAGAAGTTCCTCATCTTCCTCTTGCTCTGTGCGACGATGACGATTACTGACAAACATAGAAGATATGATCAATATTTATTAAGATGAGAGGGGTCAGTAGAAAATGTTTTCTAATGGGACAGCTTTGTTAAATGGACACAAAACTATAGACAACAAAAAAACACAGTATAATTGTATAAAAAGTATAATACCAGCAGCAGATAACAAATATACTTGACATTGTAACTTAAAAACAACACAGGGCAAGATAGTGACTCAATGTTTATAGTCACTTGTTCAAAGAAGAAATGGTTCAAAACATTACAAACTTAACTTTGTGTAGAAAGAGATGTTAGACAAAACATGTGATTACAAAAGACTAAGTTTGGTGGCAAGTTTGGTGCGGATGGGAGCACCTCGCAGGTCCACATGTTACATTTGAGACGTCCACTGCCGACCCACAGTCGGTTGACCCTCTAGGCAATTCTAATATAGGATAGGATAGGATGTAGTCATATACTCACTCTCCAATAGAAAGCAAGGTTTGCTTCTCATCTTTCTTGACGCGGGGACGCCCTGGTTTCATCTTCAGTGGAGACGTGGGGGTCTTCTGTGCTGCTGGTTGAATGAAATGAGCAAACACCTCCGTTTGCTTCAACAGGTACTCAAATCTGTTGGTCCGGTCTGTTGCCTATTTGTATGATGCACAAACAATAAGCAAAGAAAGAAATTAAATGTACATATTTAATTTAACAATAACCTATTACAAAAAGTACAATAAATCATGTAAACCCCATGGTTACAGGGTGTAAATAGTGGCAGAGTAGTGGCGATGTACCATTTTCTCTTCATATCCTTCCTTCGTCCCGGATGAGGTGGCATCTTGCGCGTCTGCTCCAGCTTCTGATGAGGACGCATCCGCCGCCTCTGGCCCAGTTTCTGAGGACGACTCCTTTGCTGGCTCCAATGAGTCTAATTTCTCCTGAACATCAACAAACAGCACAAAGGGAAATCTAGCTTAGTGACTGAATGATGTTAACTACTTTCAAGCATCTGAGGAGCATCTGTAAATACACAGCGGCTGCAGGAGGAGACTTGCGTACCACCCGTTTTGAAATTGCACATAATGCAGGAGGCAGCAGAACGTTGAACTTGTGTTATTGAAAACGAGCGCTTCCGAACTTAGAAAACACTTAGAAAAATAATCACGTGCACAGAAAGTAGCTCATAACATGTCTACAGTGTATTTTTATGAAACAAAAACTTGACAGGTACAAAGAGGATTATCCAAGCTTTCCGTACAGCGAGTTTAACGTAGTCTAATACAATCAGATTGGACTTTTCTGTTTGGATCATGTATGATCTGTCAAGGGTTGGTATTGCAGATATTAAAAGTAGGATCTAAGACCGAAGACGGCTAGGAGACTGAAATACTGCAGCATCCCTCACTTAATTTCTGTCCAAAACAAAGACATGGAAAGTCAAGACAGCTGACCTGCTAGTTTTGACTGTGCCTGGTTAGTACAGTCAAAACTGTTTATACAAGAGGAATACATGGCCCTTTTGATTGAATACATTACTATTAGATTGTTAACAGTACAGTAGTACAGTCAAAAGTTATGTTAAGCCAGGATAACACAAATCCCGAAGGACTTGTTTCCATTGTGGTCTGACCTGTACCAGGGGATAGAGGTTCGCTGGATGGATCACAGTTTGCAACTCCTCGCTTCTTTAAAGCCTGATTTATACTTAGTTGCACACACTGGTAAATAGCAGATCTACAAGCTTAGCTCACAACAACGCGTCACGTTCCTGACGCGTGGTGAACTCGTAGATCTTCTATTTACCGAGAACGACACCAGCACGCAGCTAAGTATCAATCGAACACAACATGATCCGACTAAACGAAACCACGCAGTGAGTGAGTGGAGTTTAGAACAATGACCACAGTGCCGCTAGTAGCTAGCAGCAGCACTGGGGCCGAGCTAGCAGCAGCTCTTATGAAACACACATCGGTAATGATCTGAATGAACGGTCGGGCTAATGGCTAGCAGCTCACAACACAAAAGAGAAACTTTCAACCGGTTCCATTCAGGAGAGACAGACACAGACACCCAACAGATAGGAGGGAGAACACCAACTCCATGGACTTTTAACGGGATGATGTGTGTGATCAGATATATGTTGGATGACCGCCGTCCCCTCATGTCTCTCACCTCCATTCCTCCGATGGTCTCGGGCACTTCAGCCTGCTCTTCCCGCTGTTCCACGGCACCGTTCGCACTTTCGGACATTTTGGCCAAATGTACCGTTTCGATTGGAATAAAATCCCGTTATCCTCGTGTTCTGAGGTCTCTTTGTGGCTCCGCTGAACAGGCCGTTGTAGTCTGTCGCGGTAAAAGCAGTGATCGTATTGTTTATAGTAATGAAAAACAGAGGTGATGGTGATCACACGCAGCTAACTGCTAGCCTCTCTCCGTCATTCACCCGCGTTCTTACCCCGCGACCGCGTCACCAGGCTTTTTCCACCGCGGAGGAAAACACAGCGCCCACAGGACCTGGTGTGCAGTGTTGCCAGATTCTATGAAAACAAGCCCAAAAGAAGCGACTACTACCAGGCCACATGATCACTTTAAACCTTAATAAAAACAAAAATATTTGAAGAACACAAAATTGTATTTAATAAATATTGTATATAATATAATTAAATATTCAAATAGGTAATAATTGACACAGAATCAAGTGTTTTATGGCCATGATGATTCACCAGGAGCCTGGAGGGCTTAGTTCCAGGCTTAAAATAATTTATATAAATATGTTCAGAAATCTCTATGGGGGAAATGAATGGGTTTTCAATCTGTGGCACCACAAAATGGCCGCCACTGCTATGCCCTATATACTGTACATCAGTTATTTTCAAAATATTTTTTAATCTGCTATATATAAATATTTAAAAATAGAATCTTGAAAAATGTGGAATAGCATTTTAACACAAACCTGGTACAAATATTTTCAGATGGGGGTCCGTGGACAAATACATTTGATGGGGGTCCTTGACATGAAAATATTTGAGAACCACTGGCTTAAACAATAATTAAATAGACAATTGGAAGCACACCCAAATAAAAATAAAAAAAATCTTATTGACAATCTTTTAAGTACAAAGATATCAGGTAATCAACAAGCACATAGCCTACTTGAACATGAAAGACACACATGGACAATGCAGTACAGAAAGAAAAAAACATAAAAACAACAACAACAACAGTTCAATAAAACAATAAAATAGATAAATAGATGAGTAGGATGAGGATGGCTCAGGGTAGAGGACAGAGTACAGCAGTTTGCAATGGGCCTGGTCTATAAGATACACTACACCACAAAGACAACCATAGGCCTACCTGTCAAAATACTTCAAAAACGACGTCCGCAAACACAGCAACAGAGAGAGCTCCACAAATCACATTCAACACAGATTTGGCTCAAACAAGGGGTTAAATTCGTTCTACTGTAGCCTATGCCTATGCCACCAAAATGTGGAATGCCCTACCAACAGTCATACAAAAGTGTGAATCCTTACTCTCCTTCAAAACCGCTCTAAAAGAGCACTAACAGGTGGCTGCAATTCGGAACTGGCCCCTGTAAAAAGTCCAAGCCTATCACCAGAAATCGCCCACCCGAACTGTTTACTGTACATATTTTTCTTTTTGATTTACTACTCATTTATATGATGTTTTTTGCATAGTATTGAATAGCCTACACATGGACCCCAATGGGGGTCCATGTGTATTCAATACACATGGTTTTGATCCTTTAGCAGACCATGTATAGAACTGTACTTTGTGCTTTTTTTGCAAACTTTTAATAAAGTATTCAATCAATCAATCAACAAAAAAAACGCAACATGCAAAACAAGTCCAAAGTCGCTTATAATAAGCAAACATGGCAACGCTGCCGGTGTGTGCACGGTGTCGCGAGATTTACAGTGAGCCCATAGCTCCCATAGCCCGGGAGACTCTCGCGCTGTGATAGGCTAGTGGCGATCTACAAGCTCAGAATGCTCAGCATAGCGTTGTGAGCTTGTAGATCGGCTATTTTCAAACATTTTAATACTTTTACTTTTGGTAGCCTAGTTTAAGTATAGTTTGATGTACTTTTGTACTTTTACTCAAGTAACATTTGAACCCAGGCATATTACCCATGCCTTTTACTTGTAACAGATTATTTTTATATTGTGGTATTGCTACTTTTACTTATGTAAATATCTGAGTACTTCTTCCACCACTGTTAGTACGTTATGTTGAACACTGTACGAAAAAAAAAACAAATCAGTTACTAGTGTAAAAATGCAGCATTAAACCTTGTATTTATGTTTGCTTTTTATGAGGTAGGCCCTAGAATCAGGCACTGACTAGACGAAATGTGTCATGCTTGGGGTCCTCGTAGGATCTCCCGTCCACGGGAATGACGTCAGAGGGAGGGTAATCAGCTGATTTAAAGCAGTAGAAAAACACATAATAACAGGTTTTAGGTGTCAGAGAATAAGTCACGTCTTGCGGGTACTGTAAGGATTATCAGGACGGACAGTCGTGTCATGATTCATCTGGGTAAGGACTTAATACGACTGTTCTGTACGTTGATAACAGCATTTATGCTAAGTCAGTGGCACCTATAACGTTACATGGCTATTGGCTAGGCCTAGTTGTGTCGCTTTGTTCGTTCAGTGTGGACGTTATTTAAATGTTAAATGATATATTCGACATCTAAGAGGAGAACCCACTGCCTCGGTCACTTGCCAGTCAAAGGGAATTGTATTGAGGAACTTTACGTAGCTTTGTGGGCTCTTTAAAACTACCATACTTGTCTATTTACTACATAGCCATGCTAATGTTAGCATGACATACACACTAGCGCTATTCTCTATGTACTGTTGATGACGGTGTAATATGTCATCATAACACAACGGAGAGGGATGTATAGCCAAGCTGCTTAATGGACATTTAATTTGGATGTTTGTGGAGCAAAGTAACACTGTAGTTTGTTATAAGCTAGATGTAAACATCATGAAATCAGTTGTCCATTTTCAGGTGCCATCTAGCTGAGTCAGTCCTTTTTTTTTGCTCTCTTTGTGCAGGTTTGGTCCTTTATCCCTCCTTTCTATAGACTGTCATCATCATGGACAAGATTTTGGAGGCCTTGGTGTGCTCAAGCCACCCTGTTAACCTGAAGAGGGCCATTGTAAAGAGGGTGGTGGAAGCCGCAGAGAAGGAAGTCTCGGAGGAGCAATGTAAGGCGCTGTACACTCTCACTGCCCGGTTCATCTTACTGGGCGAAGATGCCTTCCAGAAGAAGGTGGGCTTCCAGGTCCTTGAAGCCTACGCTCGCTATCACCGCCCTGAGTTTGAGCATTTCTTCACCAAAGACTTTGTCCTCGGCCTGCTGCAGCAGGGCTACGGCCCCCTGGACCGCAAGGACCCGGCCGTTATAGACTACATCCACTGCGGCCTGCGTCTGCTCATCAGCTGCCCCTCGGTGCTGGAGATCTTCAGTGTCGTCCAGGTGGAGGTGTTGAGGATGGTATGCGAGCGGCCCGAGCCGGTCCTTTGCGCCCGCCTCAGCATCATGCTGTCAGACTTCCTGCAGTGCATACCTAAGGACAAGACGGCCATTCTGTTTTGCCAGCAGCTGGTGAGGACCATCAGCTACTTCAATTGCCCCGCCAGCCAGGAGAGGGAGCTACGGGAATATGTGGGTCAGGTGACCAAGGTCAGCACACTGCTGCAGAACATCTGGAAGGCTGAGCCGGGCACTCTGCTGCCCTCCCTGCAGGAGGTGTTCGCCATCATCTCCTCTACCGGTGAGACGACTCCTCCAAGAATGATGCTATAGTAGAGGAAAATGATCAAAAGTTGAAGTAAATGTTCATCAGAATTAGAATCAGGTTTATTGTCACATCACAGGTTTACAGAAGTAAAACAAGTGGGTGAAATTCATCACAGACAATGTTAGAAATGTTCTTACTTTTTGCACAAAATAAGTTTGCACCACACAATCATGACATGGAGTCATGACATGCTGCATACTGGCCAATTGTGTTATTACCAAGTGCATATTAGTGAATCAGAATCCTTCTAAATTGACACGTGCATTTCTTATTCTTATAGCATAATGTGATGCCCGGGATTTGAACTCAGGTCTCCCACGCAGGAAGGGACACTAAAGCATAACATCTTAATAACCACTAGCCTAAAGGGGAATTCCCCCTTGGCCGGGGGAGATATTAGACTTTTGGTCTTCAGGCAGAGGCTTAGTGTAAAGTCAGCTTGTCCATCCAATTTTTTCATTGCCACAGCACTGTCTGCTGCCCAAGAGAATTTGCTACATTTTATGTATAGCAGCAGGTTTTGTAGAAACTACTGTAGCACCAGCACATTTTTGCTATAGAAACTCAATACAGACCATAATATTTGGGTTTAGTTGAAATCTGTCATTCAGACAGCGGGCTGTTCGTGTTGCAGGAGGACACTCCTGTAGTCTTGCAGCTGCAAATTATTTGGAAGGTTAGTAATATAGGATTACGACGTATCCTTTCCTACATGTTTTAGATTTCCCTCCACACAGCTGATTCAAATTAATGATCAATGCGTTATTATCAAGCCCTGAACTTGCATAACAAGCATCATTTAATCCCCATGTGGAGATTCGGGTGTCACAGCAGCAAGCAACAGCA
The DNA here is from genome assembly GCF_963280865.1 of Gymnoscopelus braueri. NCBI lineage: Eukaryota > Metazoa > Chordata > Actinopteri > Myctophiformes > Myctophidae > Gymnoscopelus > Gymnoscopelus braueri. The sequence goes on from NC_137604.1 coordinate 42,470,996, forward strand.
GTAATAATGAATGAAACACAGGAGGTAGGCTACAGCTAAGAGCAAGTGTCAAGAGCCGAGCCAAAACAAATAAGAATACAAATTAAATAAAGAATAATACACTTGACCATGGGGATCACACCAGGCACGATGCAAAATCGGTGTCCACACAGCAATTTAACTATGAGAGTATACAAATGAAAGGCCTCGTGGGACACTGAAAAGTCGAAATAACTGGTAGATCTAAGTCTTCATATTTATATATGTTGGCACAAGAATATCAGAGGTGTAAACTGAACTCTCAAATAAAATTCTGTCTATGTGAACTGTTTCATAATACAGTGTAATTGCCAGTACTGGTTTGACTTTACAAAACCCATGATGACTCCACTCCAGCACGTTGGAACACTTTCCTCTTTCAAATTATTCAGGCTGCCAGCAACGGCATACTTTGATCCCATCTCTTAATTTTCTCATTTATATCTGTTTGATCTTAAATCAATACAGATTCTATAAAGATTTTCATAACTGTATATTGTAGCATAAAGGCTGGCTCCTTCATTGTCTTATGACTGATTAGTGCTGGGTAGGTCCATTTTCTTATCATATTTGGGTGTTAAATGAGAAATGCAGTTATTTTCAGCCAGGCTGAGAATAACTCCATTCTCATACATCATGATGAGTGAATGGTATAAACTTCCATGTCCGAAGGAGCCCTTCCGTTAGCCTAGGGTAGCTCTGGTCCATAGTGCTATGGACCAGAGCTAAGCAGCCCATTAAACATTTTAAAGAATCAAATGCATTATTGAAGGTAGGGTAAGTGATATTTTTTGGTTAAAGGGTCAAAGCACTGTATTCTGATAGTAATCATTTCCTATAGAGCGTTTGTTCAGTAACATGGCTCTCCCTGTCTCCAGTTCTAATAAATAGAAAATAAAATTTCTGGTGGGTTGCCACCAGAAATTTCAGTCAATCATGAAAGAGAACCTATTTATCAGCTTAAGTTGTATAGTGTTCCAATTTTGTCAGCTTGTTTCTTTGTCATCACTTCTAATTTCACTTGTTTATCCTGTATCCTGTGTGAGTTCTCTTTCCTGACTGGATAAAATTGGTATCCTGAGCTGAGAATGTATGTTCTATCTACTAAAGAGCTGGACAGACATGGAGACTCCTGTTACTGAACAAAGTGAACACTCATTCAACACATGTTGAATTCAGAAAATAGAGCTATTTCACTTATTTAATCACTTACCCTACCATTAATGAATGCAATATACATTTTATATTCACATTTTTACTAAAGACACAAATGACAGATCTACAAGCTCACAACGCACTGTGATGTGACGCATTGGGAGCTATACATTTTTGAAAATAGGGCTTAAGTGGTGAACTTGTTGAATTTGCTCCTGCCATGATGTGTAGGCTAATGCTAGGCAGTATTTTCTTTATGTGGGAAGGAGAATTGCATCAATCTTCCTGCTGAAATCTTGCCAGTTTACGCACAACAGTGATTCATATCGCAGAGAACTCAGGTTATGAGTTTTGCCCTATTATGCTCCACTCCTCAGCTGGGCATGAATGTCATCCATCAACTGGCACTTAGGCTATTTCTACAGAATTGTGGGTTTTTGTGGTTGGCCTGTTATTCCTCTGGCTTCCTCCCTCAAAATACACAGTGGAGGGCAGTAGTGAGCTTTGGATGTCCAATGATTTGACTTTGAAAATACTAGGCTATACTTAATTAAACAAGAAAAATTGTATATTATGCAGTCCATTCCCTTTTTTATTTCTTCTTCATTTGGACAAATTAAGACAAATCTTTAGAGGGAGGCGGTAGAGGGGCTACAGCCACTGGTTGGATGTGAGCTTAGGCCACGTGGGGGCTCATATGAGCCTGTAGAATTAACCTCTTGGCTAAGTTATATTTATTTTAACATTTTTGCTTTCCTCTGTAGACTCTGCCTTTGATCCATCCATTGCCCTGGCCAGCCTGGTGCAGCACATTCCACTCCAGATGATCAATGTGCTTATCAAGAGCCTCACCACAGACCACAACGTCAAAGACGCCAGCATCACTCAAGCACTCTGCAGGTTAGCAGGTTACAGTTCTTCTATAACGTATGTGAATGGATGTTGTGGCATTATAGGTAGATATACAATAATATAGACTTTCACTTTATTCACCAAGCAATAACAGTTCAAGTATTTTCTTGGTGACATTGCAGAAGAAACATTTACATTTGCATAGTAGCAACCCTGGTACCGACTTGTACAGGCTTTAGGCATGCAACTGGTTGCAGCTGCACATTAGAGTCCCACAGTGTATTGGAGCAACATAGCAAACAGATCATGACATGAGCATTGAGCACAGACACAGTTCCCTAGGCTAATGTGAGGTACTTAATGTAAGTCTTGCACAGACTTTGCATAGTCGTAAATTGTGCAGAGTGACCGCAATAAAAAAGTTACCTACAAAGACTGGTGAGATATCGCGATTCCATATGATCAAATACTTATTTCGCCCACCCAGGATGTGAAATACCAGTGTTAAGATTATTTACACAATGATAAATGCACACGGTGTTAAAAGGACCCCTGGCTAATAAGCCATCTTAATACATTATAATTGCCCTCTATAACTAAAATTAAAAACATCTTAAATATTGTATTTATTTTAGAAACGGTTAATCTTTTACTCAAGGGGGACAGCGCCCGTCACAAGTTGATGATGTCATTTGTCCATCTGTGTATTTAAAATATTGTTTTGATGCTCATATTCACCTTTAAGTTAGTTTTTAATGGCACATGCATTCCATAAATGCCATAGGGCTGGACCACACATGGACAAATGACACCATCAACTTGCGACAGGCATTGTCCCTCTTGAGTAAAAGATGAACTATTTCTAAAATAAATTAATTATCTAAGGTATTTTTAATTGTAGTTGTAGAGGGCAATTATAATGTATTAAGGCATATAGCCAGCGATCCTGCAAGCAAATGACTCAATGGTGGTGTTAAAAAGGGTGCTTACTATAATATCTCCACACAAAAATGTTTAAATAGTAGTAATAACTTTAAAACAATATATGCGTAGTACCCTTCAGAAAGAAGCAACTTCATTCAGCATCAGAATGCTTCAGTATTCCCTCAAAATACACAGGTTGCTACTATATATGTCTATGAAATTAATTCAAGGACCCCAACGGAAACAAGTCCGCAAGGACTTTTTTGGCCGGACCTTTTAGACAAAAGCATTATAAATGTAACTGTGTTGTTTTACATTCTTTGCCTAATAAAAATTTCAATCAATCAATCAATCAATCAATCAATCAGTATCATGTATCCAATGTAATGCATTGTCACATACTTTTCAAATACCATTCTTCTGGTCTTGTTTAACCTGTGCAGGATGATAGGCTGGCTTTCTTGGCCTCTGGCCCAGCATGTTGACACCTGGGTTATCGCCCTGCTGAAAGGACTGGCTGCGGTACAGAAGTTCACCATCCTTATAGACGTCACTCTGCTCAAGATCGAGCTGGTGAGTCAGGAGAACACATCTCTTTAATTTGATTATTGGCTTCTTTCTTTCTTTTCCTGTCTCTCTTGCTTAATCCCTGTGAAATTGCCATAGTTGGTGGGATGGATGGATGGATAGATAGATGAATAGATAAAGAGGTTGGTTGATCGGTGCAATAACTTGACCTTTTTCCATAGGTGTTCAACCGCCTCTGGTACCCTATTGTGCGCCAGGGGGCGCTAGTCGTACTCTCCCACATGCTGCTGAGTTTCCAGCATTCCCCTGAGGCCTTCCACTTGGTAAGGGCACCTTCTCTCTCTCTGTTTCCCTCTCCCTTTCCCCACAGCCCATTTCTCTCTCTCCCTCTCTCTCTCTCTCGCTCTGTCTGTTTCCCTCGCCCTTTCCCCACAGCCTATTTCCCTCTCATTCAACTCCTTTTTTGTCTTCATCGTTTTCTTATGTTCTGGCTTAAATAGCTTCCGACCCTGTAGAGGACCTTTTCCCAAATTGCCCCGGCTCAGCGAAGCTGTTTTGACAAATTATGTGTGAAACACTTGTATATGCTGACACGAGATGGTACTTTATTCAATCAGTTCCATAAGTTCCTAAAAGCATCACAGCACAGGAAAATACTAACCTAACAAGACTGAAATCTCTCGGGTAATCATGATTATTTTGATACCAATTAAAGGTGCAGCAGGCAGTGTCCTTGGAGTAAAACATTTCATAACACTCTGTAAGCTATCTATAAATCATGTGGTATGAGAGAAAATGCAGTGAGCCCCTGTGTTATTCCATGCCTCTGTATTTGGATTTTCCTCTTTCCCCCTTAAAGTGTCTCTCGGCCAATCAGGGGAGCTCGATGAACTTGAACTACTGCCTGTCAATCATGCACACACGAATGATTAGCAGGCAGTAGTTGGTATCTTTTTACTTTGTTTAACTTGGCCAAAAGCCAGTATCCACAAAAGGTCCTATTCCGCTGCTGCCAACAACAGTGTATTCAAGAAAACGACCAAAAAAGAAAGCAGAGTATGATCGCTCAAGAAATAAAACAACAGCGAACATGGATGGCCAGAGCGGAGCGACTGTAAACATTAATGACAGATTCCCCCAGTTAGCCCTGTGTTAAGGGCCATTCACACTGAGCAGTGAGCACTATAACTATAACTATAAAAGTATAGTTTTAAAAATCATTCTAATTCAAGTGGATGGCAGCGTTCACACAGACTATAAAAATAAATACAATGGTGAACGATATAGTTATAGTTGTCTTACCCGGAGGGAATGGCGCTTTAGTCTGCTAAATGATCATATAATAGTATACTCTAGTTTGATTTTGATAGAGCTTGCAAAAATAGAGCTAAGCATGGTAGTATGCTTGTATCCAGACAGAGTTGATGAATGACTTCTCCAAAGTTGCCTACCGCAACTTTTATTTTGGGAACACAATTATTTGACTACAGTAATATTATTAACATCTGACTATTTTCAACTATTGGAGATGTTCTAAGTGAGATTAAATAAAACATTTCACAATGGCCAGTTTTGATTTCTTCAGTTATGTGATTATTCATGATAGAAACCACAGAAAGTGACCTGCACATTTATGGTTCCGGCCGCCTGATGACGTAAAGTTTATTTCCGCTCCAAACGGATCAGAAACCCGAAAATGGTATTGATCCCAGGCTAGGTGGAACTGCTACCTCTACGTCCCGATTGTGGATAAGCAGACGAAGTTGGATGGATCGATCCCCAAACTTGTATAGAGTGTATACGTCTGTATACTTTTATATTTATTGGCAGTGTCTCTTGCTCTGCACCAGGCAAGATTATTATATAGGGTGTATACATCTGTATACTTTATTTATATTTGTTGAAGGTTTATTTATTGTGTTGTTATTCTTCTGTACCTATTGTACTCCTTATCTGTAACTTACTGTGCTGGCTCTGGCACCGGAATTTTCCCCTTTGAGGTCAATAAAGGTATCTATCTCTCCCTCTCTGTCCCGAAAGCTCTCCCTCACTTTCCCAGTATACTAGTTTTAATACAGGTATGTCAATATACAGGTATACTCATTCTAAAACACCCTCTGTCTGTCCGTCCATATCCTTAGGTTGTACCACATGTGGTCCATTTGGTTCAGTCTCTGAGGACAGACGGCCTTCCTACCAGTAAGGCCTTTCTCCTGCAGTTCACTGAGCTGGTCCACTGTATGATGTACCAGTATTCTGGCTTCCCTGAACTCTATGAACCCATTCTGGAGGCCATCAAGGTAAACAGAACCACGGGACACGTCTTATACAACTGGCTCTGCAGAAAAGGAAAGTTTTAACCACACAAACATTAATTCGGCGAAAATGTAGATTTACAAGCTTAGCTTTTATCAGTGAAGAGATTTGGTATAGATGGGAAAAAAGGAGGGGGGAGGCTAGTCAAGACTAGGGAATTCACAAATGCAGATTTTTAGAAGGCGACTTTAACTCTCAAAAAGTAGTCGAAAGTCGAATAATCGCAGGAGATATAACATCATCCAATATAAATGATAACATTTCGTCACCCCTCAGATACAACCAGTAAAGGGTTAACTTAACCTGGAGGTTGGTGAACTAACAGTCATCGATTGGCTCTGAGAGGCTGTTACTTACAAATGAGCTGCATGAACTTATTGGACTAAACCCCTAGCTGCTTGAGGCTGTAGATTGGACTCCATGGACTGACTGCTATAATTTGTTTATTAACAAATCTACAAGTTATGATTTATCTTAGTGAATATTCAACGTTGATGTACAGTGTCGAATAGTGGTTTTGATAGTCGAATAGTCGAATATTTCTTTGATGTATAGACCTAGTGAAGTATAGACCTAGTAGGCCCCTGAGGGACTCCGGTCAGCCAATTCTATATGAGGTTTAAGTGGTTAAACTATTATTATACAGCACAAAATTGATAAATTGCACTTATGTGATGAAAGGTTTAACATATTAAAACACTGTCATCACTGCAATCCATAAGGTATGAAAGGGGGCCTTTCTTTTCTCTTTAGTGTTCCAAGAGTGTGACCGATCGTCCTGTATTTTTTTCACTGTGTTTTTCCAGGATCTTCCGAAGCCCAGTGAGGAGAAGATCAAGCTGGTTCTAAACCAAAGTGCCTGGACCTCTCAATCCAACTCACTTGCCCCAGGTCTACTGAGGCTGGCTGGGAAGTCAGAGACAGGAAAAACAGGCCTGGTGAACCTGGGAAATACCTGCTACATGAACAGCATCATCCAGACGCTCTTCATGGCCACCGAGTGAGTGCTGCTCAACGTACATGGCATGTTAAAAGTGCATTTTCAGTGGTACAGGTGAAAGGGAATGCATGGGAAGACACAATGTTTGTTGATGGCAGGGTTCTTGGTTGGTACAGTAGTACGAGGCTGATGTAAATTCAAGTAAAACTATTCCCAGCTTAATCTTAAGCCTTTATCTCAGTAAGTGCTATACTGTGAAAAAAAAAAACAACGTTTATTAATAATAATAATACCTGCATGTAAACACATTAGCTCTTTTAGTTCATCTAATTCTTTTTTTTTTGTATTGATTTTGGGACCTAACATAGAAAATGACAGGATTAATTCATAACATGGTTAATGTTTACTTTAAAAGAGATTGGAAACTCCTTGCTTGCAAAATGTTGAACTTTTATTAGTGCTACAAAAGCACATAACTCAATATTGGTGCATGATGGCGGTGATGGATGACTGCATTGAAAACATGCAGGTACACAATGCGTTTTCCTCAGACAGCCTGCTTCCAATCTTTAGTGTTTTATTACTAGTCCATGTATCCCCTGGGGCGTGCACATCCAAACTATGTGTGTACTTGAGGCCGCAACTGGCACTACAGATCCCTACTGAGGAGAAAAACGCAGGAAAACAGCCTCAGCCTCAGAATTCTTTTTACATTTTCTTACTCTTTGGATAAATGTGTTCTTTTCCACCATCAGTTGATGCTTCATATCCATATGAGGAAAATCCCCGGGGTGGTTTGTTTGTTTCTGGAACACAGTTCTTATATGACGCGATCTAAGATTGCCTTATGGGGATTTCAATACAAAATAAATTACGCTGTGGCCCAGGGGGTTGGCGCCCTCTAGCGGCAGTGATGTCAGACTTAGGTGCTCTATTGGTGCACCAATATGCACCAAGGCTAGTGCTTTGGGGTGTTTATATCAAAGTCCTTCATAAGTTTGCACCATTGAGCCAGCTCGTGTGTGTGTGTGGCCAGCATGGTATAGCATGCTACTATATAGAGGAGAGCACCCACGGCTATCTTAATTGAGAGCGAGTTAAAACAAAGAAAAATGCTAATAAACAGCTTAAATTAGCTTCCCCACTCCCTTCATATGCCAATGGATTAGGAGAGACAGAAGGAAGGACAGAAGCCTGTGTTTCCCACTGTGTTATGGATAGCCTACTTACTTCCGGTAATGTGACTTACGAACATTACTTCCGGTAATGTGACTTAAACTTGAATGAATCATAGACATTGACTATGGGAGAAATTAATAACAGTGTTTGTGTCCCAGTTTCAGGAGGCGTGTGTTGTCTTTACATCTAAACGGTGCCAATATAATGATGAAAAAACTCCAGCTGATCTTTGCCTTCCTTGCACACACACAGGTTAGTGTTATTCTTCAGCCGTTGCCTATGTTTAACCACGTACATCCAATGTATACTGCTCAAAGAAATGTAGGGAACACTTTGATCCCTTAATTATTTTGAGTTTTTTCATGAACTGTGTACATAATGCTAACGAAAACTGCTCAAAAGAATTAAGGGATCAAAGTGTTCCCTTAATTATTTTGAGCAATGTACTTTGTCGTAATGGCGACAAGCTCACAACGTGTTGCAGTGCGACACATTGCAACATGTTGTGAGCTTGTGCATTGGTTATTTTCCCTATTTGTTCAACAAGAAAAAAATATATATGTGAACAATTGTTAAGATTTTAATGTTAATGTGGTTAATAAGAGTGTTATGTATTCCTGTAGAGAACAATGAGTAAAGCATGGCAGGGACAGCACCAAAGTTAAGGGTTTGAATCCACTGCTGATTCTACACAATGTACTCATGGTATTTTAAGGCACTTTGGAAAAATACTTTAATCAAATGCAATATTGACATGACATGACATAATGACATGAAGAGTGTGTATGCATGCGTTGTGTTCATGTCTGTCTGTATGCATCTGTCCTACAGAGGGCAGCATATGCTCCCAGGAACTTCTTTGAAGCATCTCGACCTCCTTGGTTCAATGCAGGTGCCCAGCAGGACTGTTCTGAGTACCTCCGCTTTCTCCTAGACAGGTATCACTACAGTCACACTCAAATTCTATATACTTCGTTGACCAGGTTCTCCCACAGGTCTCCTCTTTTCCCTTGACACTAAATCTACTGTATTTGGTGAAAATAGTTGATGTCACAACGCTCACCTTAACATATTGTGACCTTGTAGATCGCCTTCGATCGAGTATTATGACATCATTCATGCCCAGAATAGGGACAGCATGGTTAACTTCAGGTGGTTAATCAATGTCAGTTCAACTTAGAACTGTACAGAATTTGTAGAGAGTTTGTTCTGAAGATACAAATGAGTCGTACTTCAATTTGCTCTGATGAAGGTTACATGCCGAAACGCGTTAGCAGCTGAAGGAATAAAGAAAATGGTCAACTGAGCTACTCGTCTTGCATTTTTAATTTTTTGGAGTGCCGCTTTTCCCACCTTGTGGATTTCACTGTTGGATAAAATGATTCTGATAGACCAGCATTGTAATTGCAGTGATGATAATCATTACACACATTAAGTGTATTATGTCTAAGAAGGTCTGTCCTCTGTTGTCAAGGTTACATGAAGAGGAGAAAACCCTGCAGGTCCTGGAATCGGCCAAGTCAAATGTCGTCTCTTGCAGCGACACTACTAGCAAAGACCCAGGGACTCTGACTCCTACAGAGGGCATGCAAGATGCACATTTGACCCTGGTAGATACCAAACCTGCAACTGACAGCAGGACGTTGACTGAGACAATGTTTGGTGGAAGACTGAGCACGGGCATCCGCTGTATGCAGTGCAACAGCATCTCCGAGAAGGACGAACCCTTTACCGACCTATCGCTGGCCTTCTGCCCCTCTGCTGACATCACCCAAGAAGGCCCTCAGACTGAAGGGCCCTCTGAAGATCCCAAGGGGCTTTGCCAGGGTGCTGTCAACGGTGGCAGCGAAGCCCCCGAACAAGGTCCAGCAGCAAAATCACCAGCTGGCGGCGTCCATTTTGCACCCGTGACCAATGAACCACCTCCCTCTGTGCCTGACATGGTCAACTACTTCCTGGCCCCGGAGATTCTGGATGCAGAGAACGCTTACTTCTGTGAGAGGTGCGGATCGCTGCAGCGGGCGGAGAAGGCCATGAGGGTGGTGGCTGCGCCAGAGTACCTGATCCTCACCCTGCTGCGCTTCTCCTACGATGCCAAGTGCCACGTGCGGCGGAAGATTCTAGACAACGTCACCATTCCACCTCTGATGAGACTGCCCGTGCACGCCCCTCCACCGCCCGGAACATCTTGCTCTTCCACCTCCTCCTCCCCGCCACATCTGCAAGTGGATTCCCCTGAGAGCAGCGAGAACCTGGCAAAGAAGCTCAAACCTTCACAGAAAGACGAGGAAGAGGAGGAGAAGGGTGAAGAGCGAGTAGAGAGATCAGAGCTGATGAATAGAGGCGGAGGCGACATGACGATCCACTCTGTGCCCTACATCCTCAGTTCCGTGGTGATGCATTCTGGGATATCGTCCGAGAGCGGCCACTACTACGCGTACGGCCGGAACATTAATGGGGCGGATGGAGCGCAACACCAGGCCAATCACTTCGCCCTGGAGGAGGACTCGGGGAATGGCAAGCGGGACCTCTCCACCTGTTCCGCCCCGTCAGCCTCATCCAAACAGGTGGAGGTGGTACTTAGCAGCAGCGGCCAGGAGGCCAGGGATTGGCTGCTGTTCAACGACAGTCGAGTGACATTCACGTCCTTCCAGTCAGTGCAGAACATCACCAACCGCTTCCCCAAGGACACAGCTTACGTGCTGCTCTACCGGAAACAGGGAGCGCCGGGGCAGAGCATGAACGGGGGAGGGCCGGCTAACGGATTGACACTGAGCTCTGAGCCTCCGCTGCAGAAAGAACTGCTGGACGCCATTACCAAGGACAACAAGCTGTACCTGCAGGTGAGGCCAGCGTGCCAAAATGTTGGAAAATGTGTATGTTATAAAAGTGTCTAGCTGTTGTTGGACACGTGTCGGTGGCACTGGCAGCTGCTGACACACTAGGCCACGATGCGATGATATTCCTGATTTATACTTGGTTTCGCGCCTGTGTCGCACACTGTTGTGAGCTTGTAGATCGGCTATTTTCAGGGCGTGTAACTAAGTATAAATCACACGATACTCCTCTCACATATAGGCCCTCTCTCTTTTGACACTCCCCAATTAGTTTCATGCCAAAATTGTCCAGGTCTAGCCCATGTCAGCAGCCTTTAAATTGTATTGCTAAGTGCAGGAGGTTAAGGGGAAGATTTTATTAACGTTAACACAAGTATTTAATTCGCTGCCAGTGCCAAGTGGTTCATTGGGCATTCATACCAAGTCACCTTGCTAATTTATCATGTGAGGGAAATGCATTCCACTAATCACATCATTACATCACACCATTACAAACACTGTAACCACCTTTTTGACATGATTATTATTATTAGCTTATTGTTATTATCATCATTATTCAAATTTGTTTTTTAATAAAATTCATGTGTGAAATAGCTGTGGGGCTGGCTGCACACTCATGCATCTGTGCACACATTTGGGTATAAACTGACACAGGAAGAAACCTCACACGCTCTCCCTCACACAGCTCATCGACGAGAGGAAATTGCTCTGATTTATACTTGGAACCAAATCTGAGCGGTCTAAAGGGAGAGGTGTAATTTCATGACTCACTGGTTTGTGGAATGTTGTCAGTCATGTAGGTGATGACAAGAATCAACCCTAGAGGACGCCGCAATACTCTGAGATGAACTGTCACTATAACATGGCGTCATTGACTGTTACTAACCTTACTTTTGCTGTTAGTGAAGGTTTTTTTTTCTCTCTGGTTGCTCTATACACGCCCGCCTTATCACACAGGCTCACGGGGCTGCAGCCCAGGGCACCAAGCTCCGGGGGGCACCAAACCCCCGGGGAAAACAACAAAAACGGACTATTGTACGTACTGGCGCTACTTGTACATTGGCACCAAAATATTGTCTCGGAGTGGTGCTGGAGCTGAAACGGCACTCTAATAGCGCTATATCAGTGCCGAAACATTTCAACAGCACTACATATTCAGACCCTATAGCCTTTCCTCTAGCGCCACCATTAGGCCAACTTATAGTTTGGTGTAAGGAGCAGCACAGCACAGACCATAGGGTCTTACTCTTTAGTATTGTTTTATTGATGGCCACATTGGACGGTCTTATTGAGTGCTCTACTCCCAGGATGTTTTTCATGTATTTTCAGTGTGTAATTCTGGAACTTCAGTTCCTAGATCAACAGTATTAAAGCAACCAACAGTAAAGAGTAAAATATTAACTAACATAGGCATAGCACATGGCTGCACAATTTTGCTGTGATGCTAGAGAGATTTTGCAAGAGGAGGACAACCAGCACCAGAAGAGTGTCATGGGCTAAGTGGAGGACCATACGTTTTTTTCCTTTAAATTATTGATAAGTCAAGAGGGCATATTGCCATGAAGAAAATAACTAATGCGGTGAGATAGGTAGGAGACCTGTGGTCTGGATGATTTCACTTTACTGTGCACTTGTGGAAGGACAATAAAGTCGAGTTGAATTTAGATTTGCCTTGGTTCAAAACACTGAAAAGATGGGAGTCCTCTACAGAATTAACCAAATCAGATTTCTGACTCCCTCTTTTTTTTTTACGCTCCATATCATCTCTCAAATCCTTTGGGATCTTTTCCCCATCGTTGTTTTGTGTTGAGACAACGAGAAATGAGTTCACACCCTGGTGAATTACCAGGCCACTATCCACAAAGAAGCATTGAGAAATGATCACCTTTCTCCATTTTCCCCACAGGAACAGGAGCTGAACGCTCGGACCCGGGCTCTTCAGACTGCCTCGTCGTCCTGCTCTTTCAGGCCAAACGGCTCTGACGACAACGATCCCCCGGGCAGCTGTGGGCCCTCTGGAGGGGGAGGGGGTGGTGGTGGTGGTGGGGGTGGGGGGTTCAACACCGTTAACAGACTTGTCTTTTGAACATAGAGACTCATTGGAACTGGAACAGACTGACTGGGAGACCTCAGCGTGTGACATCACGCGTTCATATACAGATCTATATAGTCTTGGGCACTAAAGATCTGCACATGAACCTTTTGTTGTTTGCCAGAAAATAAAGAGTACTGAAGATGTTGAAGAACACACACACACAAACAAATGCACAACAGTGTTAATTTAGTTTTAAATCATTTTAGATTGGCATATTCTTAATCTTTTGGATAAAACCATGCCCATAATTATTTATTCAATCCATGCTCCATTTGTATTTTTTTTTTTTGACAACTCCTGACATTTACTCGGCTTCCTACACTTGAAATTTGGGGTTGGGGTGATAGTAATGCTAAGCAACGGAGAATAAACATTTATATTACTTCACTTAAATTTGAAAAAAAACACGATGAAATATAACTTGATTTAAAACAAAAGCTTCATAAACTTGTATGCAAATTGTAAATTAATCTCTGATTTATACGCTTGTCGCTTTTTTCTTTGAAGAGCAAGCAAAGCATTTTGGCCCCCCGTAGTCTGTGTAATGTAAAATCCATTGTATCAGCTTCTCATCGTAATTGCATTAAACATTGACATTGAACATGAACATTTTCTGTTCATGAATATGATTTATCACAATTTTTGTAAAATTAACACTGGCGTGCACAGTCACACAAACACACACACACACACACACACACACACTGAGGCATGTACACTACAGATTTGAGAAAGCACTTGTCATTTATCACAAAGAGACACAGTTGGAGATCCATTTTTCTGTTAACCATAACTCACAACTGTCTGCCTCAATGACAACCCTCAGTTACCTTTCTGATTTGCATGTAATATTCCTTTATAAGTTATGGGATTGGAATTTGACCCCCCCCCCCTCCTCCACCCTGTTGTTCCAGGGACATTTGGTTATTTGCTGTATGATGAGTGCTTTGTTGTTTTAAAAGTTTCATATCACATGCAATAAATGTACATATGACTTCAAAATCCATTCTAAATGATTGGACCAGTTCTATTTGGTACACTGAGAATTTACAGGAGCTAGTTTATTATAGTATGTATTTTATGCTAGAATTATCTACACAATTCCATACTGTTTGATTTAAAGTTTTTGCCTTTGTTTTGAAAATGCAGTTGGAGGCATTATTGATGATAATGTTTAACAGAGAATTCTAATTTGTTCATGCAGGGAGACTTGATTTTATTTGCCTTTTTTATTTATAATGTGGATTTTGGAATGAGAAGTAATGAAATTGACCAATATATCGGGTCAATATTTTCATTTTGTTGTACCATATCGGATTTGGCGGTTAAGGACAATGTAAATGCTTTACCATACCCAGCAGTAAAGATCCATTGGAAATTTGTATCATTTTATTTATCCAGGTGGGTCAGTGACGAATAATTTTTCATTTACTTTAACTGACAAAGAGGAAACCGCAGTGGAGGGGAGGTTGGCGACTAAAAACATACAGAAACACAGTTCAACAGTTTATGCTGTGAATAATTGTGAGGTAGATTTTGATTTCTTTAGTTGGCATACTTATCTAGAGAGGTCTTACAATGAGCGAGCCCAAGGTTGAGTTGAGTGTTATTTATGCTCAAGGACATGGGACACGTCATGACTGCAAGTGGAATTGCATCTGAGACCTTTCCTTCGACAGTCTGTCTGACTGGGTCATCCTGTCCCCCAAAAAGAACACCTGACATTTAGAAGGTCTGGATTGTCGAGAGATTAACGTTGATGAAGATGTGGGACTGAATTATCTGGACTGGACAATGTCATGGCCTGTATTGTGGGTAGAAAATTAAATTGTTCTAAGAGCGACAGGGTACTTATCTCTATAAAAAATATCGTCCAAAGTATGATTTGTACGTCGTACTGTATGACTGTGTCATGCACCGAAAATAGCAGATTTACAATCTCACAATGTGTTCATGACACGTAAGCTGGTAGAGTTGCTATTTTCGGTGTGAAATACTGTTATTTGACAGAGCATACATTAGGCAGTGCCAACAATTAAATTATTTCAAATGTTTTCCAAAAATATTTTTGATATTTCTGCTTGTAGATCTCTGTGAGCTTGTAGATTGGCTATTTTCACATAATTGTTTTTTTCTCCCGGGTAGACACCAAATTTATCTTTTGGGTCTCAGCTGAAAAGTTTGGGGAACCAATGCATTAGGCAATACCAGGACATTTTTTGTTTTAAAAATTGTTTGGGTCTTTTCTGCCTTTATTGATAGTATACAGTAGACTGACAGGAAATGGGGAGAGAGATGGGGAGTGACACGCAGCAAAGGTCGTAGGAATCGGGATTCAAACTCGCGACACGCTGTCAAGCTACATTAGCAGCCTAGGTGCCCGGACTGCTACACTACAAGGGGGGTGAAGGGGGTGGGGGGGGGTCATTTTAGACCTGGGTTGCTTTTTAGTTCTGGATCAGTTGCAAATGTCCTCAAGTCGTATTTGTTTGTCATCAGTGATCTTACTGGCCTGGTTCACCACCTGGGTCAGCTTGTTCCTATAAAGTCCCATGCCATGAGATGATGGCAAAGGTGAGAACATTCTCAGTGAGTGATGGTCAGGTGTGTTTGCTGTGATTGAAGCTCCTCAGTTTCCTGAGGAGAGAGAGCCACTGCCATGTCTTTTTATAATCTGCGAAGAACCACAATGGAATAAAGCCTCCGGGCTTGATTGTGTTTTTAACCTTTTGAATTTATTTTCAATAATATTAAACCATTTTAAATCAATCAATCAATCAATCAATCAATCAATCAAATGTATTGGGTTGAAAGGTGTGCTTATTGTCAATTGTTCCCATGTATTAAAAGTGATTGACGACTTGCTCCACTTCATGTCCTATCACGATTAAAGGCCTGAATATAGCCCCTATACCACAGTCTATGCCCTATACCAACCGTTCCCTACCTCTCAGACACAGCTCCTTGGAGCTGTATTGTAAGTATTTTCCAGTGTTATAGAAACAAAATAATATATTTGAAGAGCCTAAAATCTGCCTTTTTTTGCTGTTCCTAGAACAAAGGTGGGTTAGGGATACCAGATGTGTATTTATATTACTCGTCTTACAATTGTGTATATCCAACATCCTGGGCCTACAAGACAAATAAAGTTGATGCAGGTATAGCTGGAACAGAAGATTGTTTCCGAAAATAATTATTCTCTTGCTTCATGGTATCACCTGAAATATGGTAAGCACATCAAAATCCCTTTAATTCTGTTTTTGTGTGAAGTGGTTAAAGCAATACATAAACATCTTAAAATCAATAGTTTATCTGTGCACTCTTGTCCCATATTGGAATTTACAGCTGGTGTCTACCTGGTATGCTAAACCTCTTTCTATTGACATACTGTGTAGCCTATGACAAAATAACAATATTGCTGAGCTGGGTCAGTTTTTAAAAGTGGAGATATAATACATGAACCTTTCATGAAATCAGGATAAATTACAGCTTAAATAATTCAAACTTCTTCACTATTTGCAGTTTAAATCTATTCCAATGTAATTATACATCTGGCTTGGCCAGGCGTTCCAACCAAAAGGGCTGTTGATGGCCGGGAAGCCAGACGGGGAGGGCGATCTCTGTCACTGCTTAGGCAGAAACTCCTACAGGTTGGCCAGGGTGCCTGTTCATGCCTGCTCATGTGCAAAACTGAGAGGAATAGCATACATTACGCCCTCCCAGTGAAACATGGACATTTTATGCGCCGCCACAGCATTGCTTTTTGACGGAAACTCATGAGTATCTTTTCATTGTTAAGGTTTTGATATACACTGAGTGAGTTTTAGGTGGATCTGATAATCCTCCTAGTTGGATTTTTGTTAAAGTACGACTCATGGCACTGAGAGTTCTCCAATTTGGTGCAGTAAAATGTCAGTGTATATTAAAGTGATAGAATATGACCTTTTCAGGTTTGAAAAGAAAAAGTGAACTGAAGTATGTGTTTTGTGAAAGGTCAAAGTTCAGAGAAATGTATATGTGTTGATAATATTTTTTATTAGGCCTATAACACCAGCACCACCATTACACTATTATTGTCACGCAATCACGCACCCCCTAGACTAGAGGCAGCTTGCACATCCCAGGGGGTCCATGCACCACAGTTTGGGAATCCGTGCCTTAGAGGCTTTTATGTAAATCTAATTGACATGGCATTTGACTACCCAATTTAGGAGAAACCTTAATGTGGGGCTTCATCTTTGGAGGTTTATTGAGCCACTATGCAACAGCAGCCACACCCATCTCCAAGATCCATACAATATAGCCTTTTTCACCATATGCATGTGCAAAATTTCGTAGCCTTTTGAGGGCCTAAAAATGCATTTCATTTGTGCATAGAACAATGATAACAATGGTCATGTTTATGTCCAGGTAGCTCAGTAGGTAGAGCTCTCACCTTCGGGCGACAAGGGTTCAATCATGGGTTCAATCCCGGGCACCGCCAACTCAGTGTATGAGTAGCACAACTTGGCTGCGACAGGTTGTACTGGGAGATGATGGTAGATGTGAAGCTCCCCCTCAGCGTTCCATCTCCCAGGGGTCTAGCTCATCGGGGATAGACTCCCGCATTCTTGGCTGATACTGACAATAAGCCTCTCCGACAAACATACTTACTTATGCCTAGCCTATGTACAATGGGGCTTCACACTGGTCTAATTATTATTATAGTGTGTCTACTTGGAATAAGATAGACAGAGTAACCACAAAAGAATAACAACACCTGATTGGATCAGTCATTCTCTCAGTGAAACTGAAATGTATTGAAGTGTTCTGGATATCCTGTCCCTGTTACTGCATATCCGTGTCAGTGTTTCTGTATATTGTTTTGTTTTTATTGTAAAAGTACAGAAGAATAATAGCAGTAATATAGCTATAGGAAATTATTTGCTAATGTACTTTTTTTTATTTGGCTATGGTCATACAAAAACAGTGCAGTAGCACTATGGCTTTCAAATAGCATTTAGTCAAATCAATGGCTCTCAATTATTAAACCAATCCATTACGGTTTCCTCCTCTCGATGTTTTCAAAATATGCATTCTTAAGGACAATTTAATGTGAGGTGGTCTCTACTTCACTAAAACGTATTTTGTTACTCAGTTTTTACTGTCTTGTATGTAGTGGAGAACAAAGTACTCTCAGTACCTCAGTACTGGAGTCAAAATATAGATACTCAGCAAGTGCCTTCAGGGCCTGGCTCCAGACGAGGGCCCTGAGTTTCCTGCCTGCAGGGTATCAGTGCTCCTTCCTTACTCTTCCATGGAGTCTTCTTCAACCATTCTTAGTCTGACCCCTCACCCAACCAATTTGCCATGGGTGACCCTACCAGTAGCACCAGGCTTCACTAAAGCCAAACATCTTATCCAATAGGCTAAGGAAATCCCCCCTTCGCCTGGGAGATATCAGGCTTTTGGCCTTCAAGCAGAGACTCTGAGCCACTCTGCTACACACATACTGTATCACACATATTAACAAATTCAACCCACTGTATTCAGTGGACCTCAAAATACTGTTATTGATGTTATAGACATTCTGGTGAAAGTTTGGAAGGCGTAAGTCACTTTTGAATGCACATATTACCTACAATGTTTTTCAACTGCGTGTGGCCTGTACACCCTGACCAGTCCCAGCACAGAGGACCAGGTCAGATTTTAAGTCATTTTTATATTATTGTTATATGTCTGTACACACACACACACACACACACACACGCACACACACACACGCGCACACACACACACACACACACACACACACACACACACACACACACACACACGCACACACACACACACGCACACACGCACACACACACACACACGCACACACACACGCGCACACACACTTTTGGCTTGGCAGTAGATGTTTGGTTTCCCACACAGGAGACCTAGGTTATATACAAACACAGGGGTGTAAAGTACTCTCATTACTGTTATTGAGTAGCTTCAGACAGCTGAGACAGCTTTACGCTCCAATATTTCAACACCTAATCTAAAAACCAAGGTTATTATTACTACGCAAAAGTAGGTTGGAAGGGTTACAGTCAGGATGCCACAATGGCCCTTTCAACATGACCATACACATCAAACTTGTAGACCCTCAGAATAGTCTTCAAACGTGCTATATACGTTCTACTTTTCCTCAGATAGATAGACTTTTCCTCAGAATTTTACAGTAGTTACTTGAGTAATATCTAAGTGAAGAACTTGGTTCTTGACTCTTAGCACTCTTTTTATTTACCTGTAGCTACCTCTCCTGTGTTTCACTATTGTTGCTGCTACTGTATATGACTGTGGTGAAAGAAGTACTAAGATTTTTTACTTAAGTAAAAGTAGCAAGCACAATGTAAATATACTCGTTAAAAGTCCTGCATTAAAATTGTACTTGAGTAAAAGTACAAACTTATTGGCGTCAACATATAATTAAAGTAGGATTATCAAAGTAAAAGTAAGAGATTGGCTATTTTTGAATGGCCGAGGAGAAAAATAGGACTTAGGCTGCTTAAAGTAGGCCTAGGTTTTGTAATAATAATCTAAATCTGTAAAGTAACTATTAACTAAAGTTTTCAAATATGGCTTAATTGTAGTGGAGTAAAAAGTATAATATTTGACTCTGAGATGTAGTGGAGTAGAAGTAGCCTATGACGTATTGAAACATGGAAATACTCAAGTAAAGTAAAACTAGACTACCTCAAAATTGTAGCCTATACTCAAGTGCAATACTTGAATAAATGTAGCCTACTTAGTTACTTAGTAACAGCTAAGAGTGGGCACTACGCCTCAATGTAAAATTGGCTATTTGGTAACTTTTTCATGTCAAGGACCTCCAAATTAGGCTACATGTATTTGGCAGCAGACGCAAATTTGAAAAGATTTTGTGCCAATTCACAACACACAAAAAGCTCCCCAAACTCCATTAGAGAACCACTGGCCTATAATGAACCCTAATCGTTCAGTTACTTTCTCTTTGTCGTTGTTTTGACTTGCTGAAAAAGACCAGTTCACTGAACAATACTGGTAAAGTCACAAATCACTGAAAGGCAGCATTCTTTAAGGGTCAGTTGTTACCATTACAATAGCATTCCAATCACATTCCTCAGATACCTCAATACCCCCACGGGAATTCCCATTCTGCCAAATGGTCCAAATCAGAGATGTTCTAGTTTCTCAGCTGTTTTGCTCTGTTTTTGACTAAGTTGGGACCTCACCTAACATTATGAATTATTCCACCATTCCAAGTTGTTCTCCTGGACTAATAATAGGCTATATATTCAACGATTCAAACTGCGCTTTAGTTAATGAAAGAAAAATACATAATTAAATAAAACGAAGTTATTGTTTGGAACATCAGTGCTGTTACAAACCAGGACTTAAGATAATGTCCAGATATAAATAACAGTAAGCTACTCCTATACACTAGATAGATTATTTCCAATTTTCAATACTTTTACTTCTACTCCACTGCATCAGAGGCTAGTGTGGTGCTTTACTCCACTACAATTGTTTGAACACCGGCCTTTTACTTGTAACAGAGTATTATAAAAAACAGAGATTTATATTGTGCATGTGGTATTGCTACTTTTACTCAAGTAAAATACCTGAGTACTTTTTGCACCACTAC
The DNA here is from genome assembly GCF_963280865.1 of Gymnoscopelus braueri. Taxonomy (NCBI): domain Eukaryota; kingdom Metazoa; phylum Chordata; class Actinopteri; order Myctophiformes; family Myctophidae; genus Gymnoscopelus; species Gymnoscopelus braueri. The sequence goes on from NC_137604.1 coordinate 42,491,497, forward strand.
ACTACAGATCGTGCACTGCAGGCTCATGCACACGCATCATGGATAGTGTAGTTTACAGGATTTGGTGGGACCTCCCGGTCAATATAGAGGCGGGTCCTTCTTTCTTTGTCTTTTCTTTGGATCAGGCTCTGTCGCTATTCTAGTTTTATTATCGTGTGTGTCAGATATGTGTGTAACTCTGTTTTATTACATGGCCTAGTGTCATATATATATTTTTTTCAAACGTGCCGACAGACTTTTTTCTTATTTTGGGACCATAATAAACGTTAAACAATCCGGGACTACATGTCCCATGGTTAAACACCAGGGTTCTCCTGCACGCTGCTGCCTCTCCCTCTGTGTTCCAGGGTTGCCATGTCCCGCTTATTATAAGCGACTTTGGGCTTGTTCTTCTGTAAAGTTGCTTGTAAATATGGGTGGTTGTGAGTTGCGGTTTTTGGGGCTTGTTTCTAAAAATGTAGTTGCTCATTTGGGCGTCAAGAACCGGACCTCCAAATTAATATGTATTTTGTCTGCGGACCCCCATCTGAAAACATTTTATGCCAGGGACCCCCATACAAGATTTGTGTCGTTAAAATGTCAAATTGTTTTCAAGATAAAACAAATACATTAAAAAATCCAATAAGCTACAATAAAGCTACTTTCAAATAGCCGTTTTAAAAGTGCTCATGTCGCTTCTTTTGGGCTTGTTTTCATAGACCTGGCTGCTTGTTTGTCTCGCCAAATCTGGCAACGCTGCTCCCTCTGTGTTCCGAAGGAGGGTGAGTTAGTTCAGGGAAAGACGAAGCTACCCTGTCTGTCTGTCTGTCAATCACAATTAAAGGAACCCTGGGAGTAGTAAACTGCTAGGGAGAAGAAGAGTGCGGCAAAACGACGAAAACAATACTATGTTTGGATTTTGGGAGATACAAACATGCATCGCAACAACACTGCTCGTCAAATTCCGCAGAAAGGGAGTCGCTTCACTTTGACGGGAATTGCATCCATATAATCATAAACTTGGCGAGTTTCACTTCTTGTCTGCGTTTTCTTTTCTTTTTTTTTTGCCACAGCGATCGGATAAAGGAAAACAAACGGATGTTTTACAATCACTTTCTTCAACCTTCTTTAAAGGATTATATTCACACTTGATCAGAAGAAAGTCGTGGGGGAAATCTGGTCAGTGCATTTCAGAGGATCTACTCCTACTACTACTACTACTGTACGTCCACTTTCGAGGAAGGAGTGACGGTATTTACTGCTCCTACTAACAGCAAATATGTGCTAATAATGCAACGTTGGAACTTTTGCGTCTTTTACGTCAATGTTTAACGTTTTGCAGGGTTCCTAAAACTAAAATCTCCTCTTCTACTCCCAAAAGGAAGGCAGCAGACATGAGTGGGGGAGATGTGGTGTGCTCCGGGTGGCTCAGAAAGTCGCCTCCTGAAAAAAAGTTGAGACGTTACGTAAGTGTGCACCTTTTATTACGTTGTATTTGTTACTTTGTGAGAAGCTTTAAAGCGTGTTTACAAAAAAAGAAGTGGAAAACGCTCTTTAAATTCAGCCTGGTCCAAAGACACACGAAACTAGGTGCAGAGTTTTGCACGTAGGCCTCGTCTTGTGTGCCTGCCTTGTGAAAACAAATACCTTTGGCATAATTGTTAAAGATGGAGTTTTGTTATTATTAGTTGGTTGTGTTATATGCCTATGTAGCGTTTCGCTTTTCTTAGAATATAAGTTCCCTGCTCATTCCAAGACACAGTAAGGCTCTTAAAAATACAAGAAACATACCTAATAAACAGAAATGTGACCTACATTTGTGTATGTCACACCTAGATGTTTGTTCCCTTTGGCTGTCCGCATATAAGGCTGAAAACACCCCACAACAACACCAACTCCTATAGCTATAGTGAGTTGATGGATATTGAATGCGTTCATTAAGTTACTTACTTACTTTGCATTCCTCAGCCTGAGAAGCTAATAACCCAGCTTGTCTAGTCATGGTCCATGCACAGCACACACACACACACACACACACGCCTCTGCTGAGTCAAAACAGTAAGTGGTAGCACAAACCACTTAACCCAAACCATTCCCCCAAAACAACCCATCTTTTTGACAACCCCTAATGGTGAATTGCATCAAAAGGAATGGGGTTACATTCTCACAGATTTCCTCGAATTGCCTTAAAGAAAATCAAAGGCAAACGGTGCACTTGTGTGCAACTTGCCAGCTGTCATTGCAGAATCCCACAGCACACAGTAGATAGCACTCACAGCTCACTGGTGTGTGTTGTACACTAGTTGTACACAATGATAAACACAGCATAGACTGCTCACACAGCCCATACCAAACACTACTAGTAGGACACAATATTAAACATGTGCGTTATAAATAAAATGTGTTATTGTTATAAATGTATTATTAACACAGCATAGACATAACACACAGCTCATACACTAGTAGTACACACTATTAAGAGGAACATCATTACTGAGGACAGTACTGGACAATTTGTTTTAACTCAACTTTGTCTCACTAGCAATAAATGTGTCACTGCCTCCTATAATATTTTATGTTAACTGAGCAGGCTCATAATCCTCAAAGCTCACAGGATAGCTGACAAGAAAAGTGAAGTGAATTTGGGGGAGGGAGGTCTGTGGTGGTGGTGGATGATGGGGGACTGTGGTGGTGTATATCAGCTGTAGAGTTCCAGCATGAAGGGTTTTCCCTTGCGGTTTATAGGGCATCTCGGTTATTGAGATGCATTAGGAAGCAGACAGCCTGCATGTTGGTATGTTTTCATAGAACCCACAGTTCCCCAGAACTGGCTCTGAAAGTGAAATCCAGCCCCCAGAAACCAGGCATCGTCAGGGGGTTTTCTGTTCTCCTGCTGATAATGGCCTGCTCTCTGATATGACAATATGGCAGTCAAAGTCTCATTTTACAGTGTCTACATCATGACAAGGTGAACTGCTCTCCCTGTGTTTTTTGTATATCCTTTTGTTTTGACCCATTATCACTCACAGCACTGACCATTCAGCACTTCTTGATGCTTTACCACTGTGTGGTTAATGTGAAATAGATGTCCACACAAAACTTTGAGCAGAAGTTATGGATTTTGTTATTGTTGTTGTTTTTTCATCTTCACTCACACTGGATATAACTGTTGCACTAAATATCTGATTCAAGGTGAATGTCTTTTAATAATAACAACAAAAATAATAATGTGTACATCCATAATTGTTGGTTGCACACTCCTATTCCTTAGATACTGTATTTATTTTACATATTTAGTTACTAAGTATTTGTCTTTGCCCACAATGTAATGTTATAGTTACTAAGTAACTATAACATTACATTGTGGGCAAAGGTTTCTCATCTGAGCCTAGAGGTGTGGCAGAGGTCACATTGATGTGTGTCAGCAAGTTCGATGGCAGAGGAGAGGTGATGGTGGAGAAATGATGATACCATATAGCAATGTCACCGTATCTCTTAGTTCGGTTTGTGATATAGAAACACACGGCACATGCAGGTATTTCGCCTACAACTGAGACAGCGACACGACTCGGGGTAAGGGGAGATGGTCTAGTGCAGGTCAGCCCATAGGAATCCACTGTGATCCAGGGTGTAGTTATCCTTAGCCTACATTTAAAATCATCCTATATGAACTGGAGACGATATTGATTTGAGTATAAATATGTTTCCAAATGTATGGTTTGATACACAGATGGAGTGATTTTATAGTACATTGTGGGTTGTGTATTGACAGATATGTCACGTTAAACAACAAATAAAACCTATGGGTAACATTGTTAGAACACCAAAAAAAAATCACTACAGCGCCCTCAGCCATCAACCATCGAACCACGATATTTTACAATGCAGGGATTGCATTTACAGCTGCAGTACACTGTTCTCCCCTTACCCCGAGTTGTGGCGCTGTCTCAATTGTAGCCGAAATACCCGGAAGACCGTGAGTCTCTATTATTGCTTGTATTCATTGTGTGGATGTGTATTACCCGAGGAAGCCGGGGCTGTTGCCCAACCATAGCCATCATCAGACGGTTACCGAAATGCAGGAGTCTGGCTTGACTGAACCTGAGGGTTTTGAAGGGGTGGGCAGCAGTGTCTTTAGCTTGGTGGCTGTTGTCCTCGACACACAGTCAGTGGCACAGCATGCCTAGTGTGGCCACATATAGGGCTGTCACGATTATGACATTTTACGTGACGATTAATTGTCACACAAATAATTGCGATTAACGATTTCATTGTGTTTTTGTTGTTGAACACTGGAGCATATTTAAGAATAAAAATTACATTTCTGTTTGGCTTTTAGGCTTTGAAGTTACACAGGGCAGATATGACAAATAAGCTAAATATACACAAAATGACTGGCGTATAATAACTTTATACTTTATACATTTATAGTGGGAATAGCCAATCTAGAGCTTGTAGATCTGCTATTTCCACTACTTTTTGAAAATGTTTGAAACTATATGGACATTTTTCAACATGGAAACAACATATGGCGATTATGCAAAAATAATTTTGATTATCTCAAATAATTACGTTTAGACAATTATGTAATACAGGCAGGCCTAACCACGTACAGTATAACAGAATGTCAACTCAGGGGGATAGGAAAAATTTGAGATGTTTTACAGGCCATGTAGCAAAGGTGCAGCACATTTAAGTTATATCAAACAAGCCTCCATGGTCAGATCATCACTCTAGCATCTTATTCTTTGGGACAAATGTTTGGTTTCTGAATTACGGATTTGGCAACAACAAGCCGGTAGGTTCAGCATTTCCCTTGAGCCTTTATAATTGATTGTACCATTTTGCCAGCAGGGTCAGTTATCTCTGCAGTCTACTGACCCATGCTGATTGGTGGGACTGAAGTAGCTGTCAATTGATAATAGGGAGGTGAATCTTGATGTCGGACCCTGGATGAGGATGTGAAAAACTTCCTCAACTGGCCAACCTCGCTTTATTTTTCCCCCTTTTTTTTATCTGCAGAGCAAGCTACAATTTGATGAGGTCAATAGTCAACTTAAACCCTCATAACTAGTCCTAACTGTACAGCTGTGTAGTGTAGTCCACTTTTAATTGTACAGCTGCACTAATCACCCTGTCTGGGTTATCCTCCTATAATTAAGTAAACCTGTCTGTCTGTCTGTTTTTCTCCTCAGTGGGTTCAGCAATTGATCTGAACTTGCACATGGGCAATGATCATTACCATGTGCAGACACTCAGGAACTATGTTTTTCACTTTTCCCAAATTCAAGCTGTTTATTAGCGTTTTTAAAAAAAAACTCTGTCTACAGCCACAGCTTTTGCTGTTACTGCGCATGCATACGTGGCCACGTGTCTGGGTCTGTTGTCACGGTCCCCCAGAGTATGCGATGTACTCTGTTAGCTCTTGGTGCTAACAGCGTTAGCGTGTTGTTTACTCAGTGATATAACGGAGCAGAGCATTGGGTCCCAACCCACGTGTGTGTGTGTTCGCTGGGGGTCCGCGACACGGCGCCGGGTGTGTAGGCCTATGTATCGGAACTATTGCAGCTACGAGGCAGACATCGAACACATGCCTTGCCCATACATAAATAAAAGTCTGTAAATACTTTGACTGCGCACATGCCCGGGTATGGACTAGTTTCTCAATAATGACCCGCTCCCCATTGATTATCCCACTTATTACACAGCTACTTAATACATAATTTAATACATTGACCCCAAAGTAACAAAACAAAGGATTTTTCTGCTTATGGTAATGAAAGTATTCCATTAATTTATGCCAGGTGCGTCCAGTGCAACGCGGTCGTCTCGGAAAACAACGGTAAAGGTCCTTACACACCGGATTTTTTCATGCGAATAATACGTTTTTTTAAAAAACCTTATAAAGTCAATGCAAGCTTCCACACCAGTTTCGCGGAGCGAAAAAAGCGTCTTTTAATTATTCGGAACGAGTCCGAATTTTGCGTATATTCGCATATTCGCCGGTGTGTAACCGCCTTAAGTGTTGATAACATAGAATCAATATTCGGTTACTACATTGTCTATTTCTCGCTTCAAATGTTTTCTAAAACATTCTTGAGAGCAATGTTAAGCTGTAAATGACATAGTGTGTTTGTTTACATGGCTGCCATGTTGGATACGGCATAAAATCAAGCAACGTAGATTAATATGAGCCAGGTGCGCTGAGCCTTTGATTAGACAGTGGTCTGTTATTGAGTTCAGCGGTCATTATTAAAAAATAACAGACCGATGAATTCAGTCATTGACCAATCAGAATCAAGCATTCCACCAAGCTGTGTAATAATTTGCAATAATTACTCTGAGTTACTTGAAAATCAAAGAGTAGAGCTGGTATCTTTGATGCATTAGGACCCAACAATAATGTGTGTGTTTGTGAGAATTTCATTGCATCCATTCTGGCATAAATTACCTCTTTGTCCCTTTGAGAGCAGACTGTTGATGTTCTGATGTTTCTGTGAAACACCCTTTGCCCCAATTCACCACACACACACACACACACACACACACACACACACACACACACACACACACACACACACACACACACACACACACACACACACACACACACACACACACACACACACACAGAGAGAGCTGAAGCCTGTTTCTGGCATCTTTTTGAGGACAGCTTTCCTCCTCCCACCCTTTGAGGCATTTGTCCTGCTACGTGTGCTCTATGATCAGGCCTCTAAAATGCGAACTATTCTTGGTCACAATCTAGACATGAATCTGAGCTGTGTGACCTGGAAATTTAATTTGTTAGTAGTACCGGTGCAACCGCAAATATTTGTCTTTGTATAACCTCTATAAAGAGCCCTTTATCTGCTCTGTGTAACCAATCAAACGTGAGCTTTACTTTATGGTTTACGATGTCCTTTCTTATGTTGTTGTTGACATAGCACTATTACTGCATCAAACAATTACAGGAAGCTTCATTAACTTGAAAGACTATCAGTGTTGGATTATCATGCCTCTGATAGTATCTTTGCTCTTCCTCTGATTGTCATGTGAAGCAGCCCTTCTGTTGGGGGGGAACACCAAATGCTAACAAGCAAATGGTGCTCACGGACAGGAATAACAATGATAACGTTGACAGTGTTGCAGGATCATTAAGCTTCAGATTTGCTTGGGCGTCAGGATAGAAGGAAACAGAATGGTAACGGCATAAACAAAATCCAGTCCATTCCCTAAACAATGGTCAAAGCTCCTCAGCCGATGAGATGGCAACTGAAGCAGGGAGACAATATTAGGCCTAAACACCACTGGTATTGCAGGCAATAATGAAAAAATACATGAATCTGTCAGTACACCACATATTGTGATGGATCCTCCTGAACATTTTGCTAACACTCTTGATGTTGTGTGCACCAGCATATGAGCAAAGTTCCAGAACTTACAGTGTTGTGTGTCTCTATTCTCACATGGGTCCATGTGGGCTAGTAGCCATCTGATCAGGGAGACAACAGAGAGATCAATTGACCTAGGGCAGTGGTTCTCAACCTGTGGGGTTGGGACCACCAGGGGGGTACCCACAGTATTTATTTATTTTGGGATGTAGGGGGAAGGGCGGGTCCCCAGATGACAGTGAAGTGACAATTTAAGGACTTTTAAGACCTTTTTAAAGATGTTTATCTTGGGGGGTCGCGGCCTGAAAAGGTTGAGAACCACTGGTCTAGAGAGACAACACAGAGAGATCAACTGACCTACAAAGATGACAGAAAGATCAACTGACCTAGGGAGACGGCAGAGAGCTCAACCTGACCACTGGCTGAATGCTTTCTTTTGTCTCGTGTTCTGCTAACAGTGCACATTGCATTTTTATATTTTTGTTTGTGCGTGTGTGTGCAGTCTGTGCACACGCTCACATGCCTCCATTTGGGTGTGACACTTATTGTGATCATGCTCGGTGTGTGTGCACGACGTGACACGTGTGCATGTGCAGAATGTGTGTTTATGCAATAGCGGCTGTGTGGGCCATGGTGGCCATCACATGGTTGTCTCTGTGGGACGAGGTGAGCTCATTTGATCCTTCTCAGGAGGGCATGTGACTGTGACTGTGAGGAACAGCCACGCAGCGCCAGGCCCTGCGGCTCTGTCAGATGACGCAGAGGTCACGTCACATTTCAAAGCGGATAACGGTAGTTTGGTTGTTGTTTGAGATATTGAAAGCATGACTGTCACAGTCGCACACACATCACTGGTAACACCGTACAATACTCCATGTTCATTTCACACCACACCTATGTATAAAAAGAGACAAAGGTAAGAAAAGTTTTGGTCCGATGACCTTCGTCAGGTCTTTGACCTGATGAAGATCTGAGGACCAAAACGTTTCGGTCCGATGACCTTTCATCAGGCAAATTGCAAGTATAGACAGTGTGCGGGAAGTCTTGTTATGATTCCACAAAATGAACTCCTATCAAAATTCGAATTGGTATCCCGCCCTACAACTAGTAGCTACTGTCAACCCTTCAGCTCCAGTCCTAGTAGGCATTAGGATCTACATCCCCAGAGGGTGTCCTCGCCATGCACACCGCTGAGGGCAAAGTTTGTCTTGAAGGATTAGCTACTGATTGGTGGAGTTCAAAGGTGAAAGCTGTTTAGTGGCCCTGTGTTCTGAGCTAACCCCCCAAACACATGGATGTGCGAACTCTGCACTTATTTTGTGTAGGACCTCTCCCCAAAAATACACATACAGCAGACGATGACAATGAAAGATATGTGGGTGATGTCTATGCTAAAATAAGCTCCCATATGCAAATTCTTTCTGGATTGTCATGTTATGAATGTTTCTATTATTTTATAGGGCAATGATGGATATACATGTGTGGCATTCTATTCATATGTTGTAGCTGTTGATTATTTAATAGTTTAGTACTGAATCCAAACACTGCTGTGAAATCACTCCACTGTTACATTGATGCCCTTGGGCAATATCCAGAACAACAGACTTGCAGCATTTTGGGGGACATTATCATACAACCACAGTTTTCTTTACTTAGATGGTGTGAACATAGCTTGATGGGACTTTCCGAACCAGATGTTGTCAAAAATGTAACCTGTGGGTTTCCATTTCATTGACATTGCATTTTCCATATTTCTCTCTCCTTCCTCTTTCATTTCTCCTTCCTGGCTGTTTTTTGTACTGACTTCTGTAGCTTGTCATCTAAGACACCCTGGGAAATGAAGGTGCAGAGTTATTGATGAATTGCTAGTAGATTGATAGTTGCTATATGACAATAAAATGTCACACAACATGATGATATGAAAGACTTTGCACATCAGAGCAGAGATGTGTATGGTGATTAATCAGTGAAATCGCTTATTTTGTTGTCATAAAGCATTGCCACAGAGACACAGATTAAGCAACAGTCTTTGTAACCACCAGGCTAGCCTGCCTTTTTACAGTCCAGCAGATCAGACCAGCTGGTCTCTGCTTGGAGGATTTTTGTGTTTTTTATCTGGCCCTTCAGAGGGCCTCAGCACAAGATCTCAAACCTTCAGGGGTATGCTGGTTGACAGGAAGAAGGAAAATACTGAACTCTGAAGGTCCACTTATGATGCCTGTGAAGGGAGGCTGAGGACATATCGCCTGCTGGTCATAGTCCTCTGAGCTGTGAGAACCCGTCCCCGTCCCCGCGTCACCAGACAGAGCGTCCCAGTCTCCTGACTTAAACAATTTACTGTACATACACTCACATCCAACCCCACAGTGCTCTCACAGACCTAACCGTGCCTGCTCGAGCCTTAATTGCATAAACATATCTCGATTTGCAAACCGACTGAAAGGAAATAAGCAGCTAACTAGCAATTGTGACTGAGTCGGGTTGAAGGGAAACAAAGCCATGGCCTTTGTTTTTTTTATTAAGTCGAGGATTCATTAAATCTGCTTAGTAAGCGGAACAGAGAACAAATGCGCACTTTCTCTTAAATACACCCCCCCCACCCTCCCTTTATGCTGCAGGAGAAAACAAATAAGTGGCCTGAACAGAATGCAACAGAGGATTGCTTGTGTAGCATTAGCCTCTTAGGCTAATGCAGAAAAACAACCCTGATAGGGCCATGGCCCGACTGCCTCCAACAACAACAGTGTTGCATGTTGGTGTGACTGCTGTTGTGTGAGGCCGCCTCGGGCCGAAAATGGATTGCGTCAGGCATTAATTATTAAATGTCCATTACAAACAAAAAGTCATGAAATATTCATATCTGTTCTACTACAATGGCTATCCTTACCCAGTGTACCAGTTTGTTTTTGAATTTGATAGTGCACGTAAAAGTCCCAGACACACACTATCATGGCTGTTGTGTCACGCGATCAGCGGACCCTTCAGAGCCTAACCAAAGGTGTTACCCTGGCTATACAATTGCAGTCCAGGGAACACTGCCTACTGGTTGTCTAACTTTCTCCCAGGCGTTTAATTGACTAGTGTTTCCACATCTAAATTAGTTTGTGATTAGGTAGCTGATTAGAGATTGGGCTTTATAACCACTGGTAAACAAAAGGTAAAGAGAATATGGTACAATAACTTAATCATAATGGTTTTGTGAAAAAGAGAGATGACACTTTGAGACTATGGAGTTTGTTTTGCCACAGGTTGATAGCAAACAGTTACTTGCTTACGTAGAAAACCAAAACTTTGTGATTAGAGAAACATTTGATGGTTTGATGTTGCTTGTGTCGACACACTACCTGGTCAGCCATTGAAAGACAGGATAATAAGAGTGCAGTATGAGCAAAATAACTGTATTGTGTCGTAGTTTTTCTTTTGCTTTGCTCTGTAAACAAATGAATTGCGTGAAGTGTTAAGACTTTTTAAACGTGTTCTCCTAAATCAACAAAATGAAATTATAATTCACTACCGTCATGTGTCCACTGTTTAGCCCTGTTTAGCAAATCACTCAACAGGAGCATACATGGTTTCATTTGGCCTCCAATTTTCAACTGTTTATTTACCCAGAGGAGAGAGGCCTGAAATCTATCATTGCATCACAAACAAAGGTCAAAACCACAATTAGACAGTGAGAGTGGAGCCGTCAGCGTTGGCGGCAAAGGGCGGTTTTAGTGACACGGGGTAAACAATCCTGAGAGATTCTTATGGCCAATGAGAACCATAACTTTGACATGGCTTTAGACCTGCATAGCTAACACACATTTATGTATTTATTTGTCTGTCTGTTCGTTCAGTCGTTCATTCATTCATTCCAGTTTGTGTCACACTTTCACTGGGCAGTGGGCACACATTTCAGGAGCACTTAATAATTACACTTCACGCTCATCCTTTCCACCTGTTTCACAACTATGTCACTGGGTACCCCAAAATTGCTGTTTGTGTTTTATTTAATTGGGGGTGTTGGGTGTAATTCAGACCTGGGACACAGGTGCCTGCAACCTGGTACACGAAGGAAAGTCCCTCTTTAGTCTTGGTGTTCAGGCTTGAAGCTGCCAACCACCGAGTTACATTACACATGTTAGCCATTCAGTAGTAGAACAATAATGCTGAATGCCTCCTTTCCCAAAAGGACGAAAGAAGTTCAGTGTCTTGCTCCTCAGCACATCAACAGATCTGGGGATGTTGGGATACATCAAGTGACTCTACCACTACCACATTCAAAGGAAGGAACATCAACATATCTCTGAAAGGGATACCGTGCATGCAGCCATCTTGCCGGTGACTCGATCGTTGTCTGTATTTCCTTCATCATTCACTGTGATCTCCTTGTCTCTCTGTGGTTGTCAGAGCGGATCAATGTGGGAGACCACAATGTGTACTTTTGGTCTGCTAGTCACTCCCATGCTGTCACTTTGACCGAGTGGTTAGCACTTCTCCATCGACTCGTGCGGCTATTTCTGTCACCAATCATGGTCATGCAACAACTAACTACCTTGTCACACACCACCTCCCCCCACCTCCCCTCCCAATCTCAACAAACCTCTGTCACAACACTCTCTGGTGACAAACAATGCTAATTCAATAGTAGTTAGTTGTGATACTACTGAACCAGAGCAACTGGGACAAATCAGGTCCAGAAAGCCCAGGTTTCTACCACAGGTTGCATTAGTCTGCACTGGCATTATGAATTTGAAAGAGATCACATTATTTATTTAACAGCATACTCATTATGTTGCTGACTTACCTAAGAATTTTGTGCTTCTGCCTTTTGCACCTTCTGTACAAAGTGGCACAGTGACTAGAGACCATCCTTGTCACAGTTTCAATCCCCACAACAGCTGGTGTTGGGAAGTGTCTGAAGCCATACCTTTTCCTGGGTACTGTGAATATTGGTGGTCTTTTACATTAAGCTAATTCTGTTGTGTCACTTCTTTCAAGTGTCTCTGAATTCTGTAAGCTTAATGACTAAAATGCATAAACATTATGCTTGGTCTTGACTTCATCACAGATCTTGAGTCTGTCAAGTGCCAAAATTGTCACATGATGCAATGATTTAATGCACTAAGTCGAATAGCTGCAAGCCCAGCTCTTTTATGAGGCACAGATGACAGAACAATTCTAAGTATTTGGCAAGGCTTTTTTTTTTTGCAGTTCTTTATTTTGAGACAGCAATATATATTACTAAACTTATTAGGACAAAATAAGTTGTATCATGAGCAAACCCTTGAAATATTTGTAATTTATGATGTAGTTTTAGGGTTGCAGCTATTGATTTTCCCAGTAATTTTCTGTCGATTACTTTCCAATTAATCTAATAATCGAGAAGCACGACAAATCGGCTATCAGGCAAATTATTATACATCTGTATCAAAAGACATGCATGCTAGGTACATACTCCTGCCTTGAACAAGGTAGTGGCATTACAACTGGCACTGGTCTCCAGGCCACACTCTTAATTTGTCTTTTCCCTCCTTGAGGATAACTAAGATCATGCTTTGATTTATGATGGAGGCGTTATAGCATCTGTTTAGGCTGTCTTTGATTGATTGAATATTTTATTAGGCAAAAAATGTAAAACAGCACAGTTACATTTAAAATACTTTGTCTAACAGGTCCGTTCATAAAAGTCCTTGCGGACTTGTTTCCAATGAGGGCCTTGGTATTTAATTCATAGGCATATATAGTGGCACCACAGTTCAAATATCATTACAAAATAAACAGCCAAAAACAATATGTAACACTATGTACAACAAAAAAAATAAAAAAGAGGGGAAAAAAATATGTACAAGAACAGGGGGGGGGGGGGGGTCAAGCCAGAAGAAGGCTTGACATAGTATTGTTCAAGCACTTTTCATGTCATGGCAGTTTATATAGTTTGGTGTTAGACCATTTGCTCATATATCGTATTGGGGTACAGTACATGGTGGATACAGTTACATTTATCATACGAGGTAAAAAGTCATGAGAACCATTACTCATTATTACAAAACCGACAACGTTTCGATCCGCTGTGGATCTTCTTCAGGTCATATGGGTTTAGCCTCTTTATTTAGCTCAGCACCCACAGTCGATGTGCGTATAGCTAAGTTTCCTTTGAACCATTCAAACCCAAGCATGTAACATATGACTTTTATAATACATAGAATACTACTGGTATTCTAAAATAAATAAATGGATGGGTTGCTTTGAAAGTCATCAATCCCCAATGCTTAATTTACATTGTCTCTCAGGGCTCAGCTCGACGGTGCATATCTGGAAACATGGACGACAGACATTTAAAAATAGGCATCTGTGTCATAAGGCTGCATTCTATTTCCAGGGCCTAGTTTGTAGGCTGCTCTGGATGTGCAACACATGGGAGCTACTGGTAGAACTGCACATGGCCAAAGATGGTCTCTATTAGTCTGACTGGAAGACTCTGATCAGAGCAAGTGGTAGGGTTCCATGTTCCCATCCCACAAGTTAATATGGAGTTGGGGGTGAGGGTTTTCTTTTTCCCCTTTTTTTAATTTGGGGGGGAATTATTATATAATTTCTCTTGAGAGTTAACCATTTGGGTCCATATTTACACTCAGAGTTGGATGAACACACTGTGTGTGTGTGTGTGTGTGTGTGTGGCTGGTTTGTGAAGGGAGGTATGAAAAAGAGATGAGAGAGACAGGGCAGGGTGCTTCTTCTCAAAGTGGAAGTCATTATCCAGCCTTCAATAAGAAAAGCTATCTCTCCCTGACTATCTCATCTCTCTCATCTCTGTCTGTGTCTCTGTCCGTCTGTGTCTCTCTCGCTCGCTCTCTCGCTCTCTCTCTCTCTCTCTCTCTCTCTCTCTCTCTCTCTCTCTCTCTCTCTCTCTCTCTCTCTCTCTCTTTCATGCTGTCTGCTTCCAGCTCTTCTTGGCAGGTGCAGATGCCTGGAATGTGAGGTTGTTCTGCTGTTAGTCTGAGTGTGATGGCCTGGGTTTGTGTGCCGCTGGTTCTAACCAGGCTAAGTCTTCCTGGGCTGGGCTGGGAGACTGGACCGGTTGAGTGTTGTTTCTGCAGCATGTGGAGGGAACAGGCGCCGCTCCCTGGCGCCCCAGCGAGTCATGGCCGCCCCTTCCTGTATGAGGCTCTGATGGCTACCAGATGGTGGGTGAAGAGAGAGAGAAAGAGAGAGGGGAAAGGGGGGATTGAGAAAGATGGAGAAAGAGAGGGGGTGACAAGATGGAGAGGGAGGGAGAGAATGAAGGGGTAACTAGAGGACAGAGAAGGGAGGAGGGATCCCTCTGTCTGTCTGAGTGTCTGTCTGTCTGCCTCTTTCTCTCTTAAGTTCTAATTTTTTTCTCAGCCTACATGTTCTCTCACTCTTTCATTTTCTCCTTCCCGTTTGCCTCTTAAGCTTCTCCCTGCACTGTTAGTTCTTACTCAAATGATGGTGTAACCCACTAGTTAGCAGAGAGATAGAGATGGATTACTGAGGTACAAGCTCTCACCAACAGGAGGCCCTCTAAACACACTGCCTGGAAAACCCATTGTCAAGTCACATAAGAGTACATGGTCTCACTTGACTTCACACACCTGCCGTAAATAGCTCTGGATAAGAGCTTCAACTGTAAATCACTCTGGATTAGCGCATCAGCTAAAAGGAACAACTTTGGTTAAGAATGTACAACTGTACAACCATAAAAAGCGCCATATTTCTTACACTCTAGCACAACATGATTTATCATGTTGTTTAGACCGAGCATCAGCAGTCAACAGTGTGCTACATTTTAGCAGCCACACCTTACAGATTTACTGCCATTTTAGGCTGTTTTAAATTCTGTAGTTTCTGAAGAATGACGTCTATTGATGGGTTTAGAATTCTCATTAGATGGCTTGGTTTTATTCTCGCAGTCTACACAGTGCTAAAAGCTTAGAGGGGATGGAGAAATTGTGATCGGAAGGTTTGAATTGGCCTGCATGGAAAATCTTTGTGGGGAAAATTAAATGATGAAACACCCTCCTGTCGCTCAACACAGTGACAGATTGTGTGTGGATTAACATTATGGAATGCATATGCTTACATTTGATCACCAGTTTACTTTTTAGCTCACAAGCTGTTGCGATGCAACGTGCTGTTAGCTTGTAGATCTGCTGTTTTTGACCATTTAGAAATTTATGGAAATTAAAAGAAAATGCATGACATGCCCAAAATAGGAATACCTGGTAGCCCCTTTCGGAGCCGCAGTTTCCCGTTTTGTATTTGGGACAAGGTAAACTGGGTCCCTTGAACCTCAATGCATTCTCCTGTTCATGCTTGGTACCACTCTCTGGCCTCGAACAAATATAACGTCTCTAAAGTGTTGCAGAGAGATTTCAAGGACAATACGGCAGGACATGGAGCACAAGGGGGCGAGCAACACTAAATTGTACGGATTAAACATGTTTAATCATGGCAATGCCGATCAGCGCAGATCATCACACATTTCCGCAGGACGCTACTGCAGTTGTAAGTCATGTTTCCCTCGTCCCAAATACAAAAAGGTAAACTGTGGTCCCGAAAGGGGCTAGGATGCCAGGTTGAAGTGTTTAATTAGTAAATTCTATGGTATTGATAGGCTTCTTCTCTCATGGAGAATGATCCCTTACACAACGGTGTAGGAAAAGCGCTGGGCAATGATGAGCGATCGATGGCGAATGCAGCCTTGGAGTCTAGCCATTTACGTCTGTGCACATTGAACTCCTGTGGTTCACCTGTCACTTCACACACATCCCTGCGGCTGGCACTCCTGCTATGTGGTGCTGTGTGACATGACCCCAGCTGGTGCGTGTGCAAGGCACTTAATATAGACCACTGGTGTCATGGCTGTCCTGTCCCTGCCTCTTCAGCTCTACTAGTGTGGGTGTGTTAGTGTGTGCATGTGGGAGGGTTTTGTGTGTACGTAATACGTAAGCATGCTTGTGTGTGGGTGTGTGTTTCTGTGTTTGCATGTTGAGCATGCCAGCGTAGCATGCTGTGTGTGTGTGTGTGTGTGTGTGTGTGTGTGTGTGTGCGCGTGCCGTGCACGCTCACTCGTCTTGAAGAGTTGGCCACGGAGGGAGGGTGGGAGGTGGCTGGGTGTTCAGCCTGTAGTCTAGCTGCGAAATACTGCCACCGGCTTGCGTAATTTCTCAAGTGCCTGCAAGTCAGTCACTGGGGACCTTATTAACATGGACACTGCCTGGAATCCGTCTGCATTGTTCCAAACTTTCTTCGACCTATGTATGTTAAGGGAGAAGTTCCTTTATATGGACAGCCTAGCGGTTCTAGAGAACACTGAGCCCACCACCTGCTGAGTAACGGTAAATCAACATACATGTCCAATGCTTAGATTGACCGAGAGGCTGGTAGCAGTGACAGGGAAAGACAGATTGCCCTATCTCTTTGCTAGTCACCAGGGTTCACTATGTGGCCACTGTCCCCGATTACAGTTGGATATCTGAAGCCTGGCCTCAAGCCAGAATGCCCCCCCCCCCCACACACACACACACACACACACACACATACACATACAGTACATACACTTGAGATGAGACTGCAAAGACCACTGCTTGTCGTAGAAGGTTTCTCTTCAGTCTTATTGGAAGCCGAGTGTGAGAGAGACCCCCTCGCCTCTCCAAGCTTCTCTCATGGCATTGCGTGAAATTTTCCCTGGAACTCCTCTTCTTGTTTATTGCCAGCGTGCCTCGGAAACTCATGGAATAGCTTGATGATTTGACAAAGTTTAGAGGATTAGCTCTTCATCCCACTTCCAGGATGTCGTTCGGATAGGAGACTAGTAGCTGTTTGAACGTGAGGCAGTACTTGAGGTTAGTGATTTAATAACTCACTAGATTATTTTATTATTTCTGTTTAGGAACAAATGTGGTTTAGATGTTGTCAGAAAGTGAAGTCACACACAGCTATTGCCAGTATTGGCAAACTTGAAAGGCCATTGTGAATGGTGAATACCTTTTTTGAAATTGTGAACACAGCAAAACACTCTGTGTCAGTTCAGCTCAGAGTGTAATAGAAAAATAAAAAAAGTTATTATTATTTTTATTTTGTATGAAGTCCTGTCAACGGTACCCTGCTCTGATACCCTCCTGCAGTTTTGCTTTCAGCAGTGGGAGGATACAAGGGGAATATCCAACTTGCAGCTTTTAATAATTCACAGGAGGACCTACATTGAATCAAACACACTGATTAGCTGTTAGAAGAAAAAGTTGTCCAATCCCTTTATAGTTTTCTTTGCTGAGATGCTAACAGGAAGACAGTGCAAAGGAGGCACAGGAGAAAAGCTTTGGCGGGATTTCACCCTATAGACTTAGACTAGCAGGGGTATGTTTGGCACTATAAATACGTTTCTTTAACAAAACAATGTTTTGCAAGTCAAAGGAATATTGGTCTGGGCGGGGGTCCTCATTGTTTATTCACTGTCAGCCATTGTCATTGGTGTCACTGTCAAAATACACTTTTCATAAATTTGTCAGCCGCAAATTATGGCTCACAAATCATTGGTCTTATAATTAGTTTTCTAATTCAATTCTATGTATATTCCGCCATGCCTGTGGGTGTCTGTCTGTTAGTTGTCGTGTTTGGTTCTGTGAGTGCTTTCTCTTCACCGTGATGGATATTTGGCGGGGCTATAGTGTGTCGTGCTTAATGCTGAACAACAGAACTCAAAAGGGCCAGTGTTACAGCCCTTATCCACCGCAGCCAAACAGCAGTGATCATGTGAACTGAGCCTGCCATGCAGATGGAATGTGTTGAATTCTAACCATGCAGCTTCGACAAGTGCATGTGACTTTGCGTGCCACAAAGAGATAGAGAGGGAGGGAAAGAAACAGTGGTGAGAGTAGCACGGGGGAAAGGCATAGATAGGAAGAAAACAGGTGAGGGGAAACAACAGCAATCAGATGGAGGAAAGGAAAGGAAAAGGAGAGGAAAAGTGTGAGGAAGGTTCTGTGTAGTGGAAAGGTTAAAGGTGAGAATTACTCATTATTACTGGCTGTATGTAGTATTTATGAACTAGGAATAAACTGTTTGACTCATACATTACTCTGGATAAGAGCATTAGCGGAAACCCTAAAACGTCAGTTTTAGGAGAACTTGATATCATGGCCAGCACCACCATTGACCCTGAGTGTCCTGAAGTACTTGACTGTAGTTCCTGGAGTCAGATGAGGCGTCCCTTATCTTCAGGGCACCATCAGTTCTCGTGGCAGACGGCGGGTTGCCAGTTCCACTCGCTACAAACTCCCTCAGACTAAGCAGATTGAATAGGATACTTTTATAAGCAAAGGGCAATTAAGTACTCCAAGTCTGGGAATCATTGTGAGCTGTAGTTCCCACAGGTTACACAAGTGAGCTGTAGTAATTCAGGCCTATGATTTGCTAGTTGAGGTGTTCAGTTGTGTGGGTCACTGTACAATATTGACAATAACAG
This sequence comes from Gymnoscopelus braueri, assembly GCF_963280865.1. Classification (NCBI taxonomy): domain Eukaryota; kingdom Metazoa; phylum Chordata; class Actinopteri; order Myctophiformes; family Myctophidae; genus Gymnoscopelus; species Gymnoscopelus braueri. The sequence continues at coordinate 42,510,337 of NC_137604.1, forward strand.
TATTCTGTTTAATTGACTTCCAATTGACTACGGTTTTCAAAGTTTTCTGGAGGGGCCCGTTTTGCATGACATGCTACAAGCGCCGTTGGACTGATCGGCGGGAAACTTTGCACTCACACTCTCAGTAGGCCAAGGACGAATCTCCACCTAATTGTTTTTCAAATCGGCCTGTTATAGCGCCACCATGAGACAGATATTTGTGAAACACATTTTTTGTTACTACTCGTACAGTTTTTGTCCAAACCTAAGGTATACATTATCTCTGTTGTCATGTGATCAAGACGTATCTGTCACATTTCTCATATTCCATTTCGATTGGCTATGATTGGCTTCAAAAGTTTGCGGGGGTGCCCCGTTTTGCTAAAAATGCCACACATCATTAATTCAGCGCCCGATTGCTGGGAAAATTTGCACGCACATTCCCACTAAGCCAAATGATTGTTTAAAAAACATTTTTTTATTGTAGCTTGCACAATCAACATATTTTTTCCCCTGGATTTCTTGGATCATGACGCAACTTATAGGCCCTGTTTGTGCCAGATAAAATGTTTTGCCATAGTGTGTTTTCTTCAAAACACACTTTTTGCTACTACTCCTACAGATTTTGTCCAAAACTCACATAAATCGATACACATTATCTCTGGGTTCATGTGATCAAGATGTATGACTCCGATCCCAATCCAATTGACTAAGACTGCCTTCCAAAGTTTCCAAGGGCCCTTGGTAGGCAACCCGGCCTGGCGGAGACCTGTGCTCCGAGGAGCACACTTTTCTAGTTTATTTAAATGAGTTTGGAATAGTAGAGTCATCCATCTTCATCCGCTTATCCGGAATGGGGTTTTCGGTAACAGTTCCAAGACAGTTCAAGAGTCATAACTAGAAAAGTGCTCTCCTCTGAGTGCCGAGCCCTGCCAGGTTTCTGTTGCATACCCAGGGCCCGCAAGATTTGGAAGGCAGTCATAGCCAATTGGAATGGAATCTGCACAATTTGACTGATACATCTTGATCACATGAGTGAGTGAATTTTGGATAGAATTTGTAGAAGTAGTAGCAAAACATTTGTTTTGAAGAAAACGTGAAATGGCAGAAAAACTAGTCTGGCACAAATGGCCACAGTACAGTAGCTATATACGTAGAGTTGCGTCATGAATCATGATCCAAGGACTCCAGAAGTTATGGACCAAAACGTGAATTGGGCCTGTTTATAGAGCCACCACAAGGCCGATTTGAAAAAATGTGGGGCGGAGGTTCTTCCTTTGCCTACTGGGAGTGTGTGCAAAGTATCATGCTGATCGGTCCAACAGTGCCGGAGATTAGCTGTTCAGAGACGGACGGACGGACTCACAGGAGCAAAAACATAATTCCTAGCCTTCAGCCATTCCGGCCTGGCGGAGATACAAATTTAAATGCAGGGTCACTTTTGCATTCATTATCAGCATCAAATCGATATTCTAAAACTAATTTGAACCAATAACTGCATACGTACTGTGTGTGTTTGTCTATACAACACTCCCACATAAACGCATATTAACAGCACTCACGCAATCCACTTCCTTCTTGCAGCCCAGAGCTTAATGCTGTTTCCTACTCAATAGGTTAATAGCTATTGATTGATGACCTGGTTGCCACTCACCATTGCAAGCCCCAAAGTGAGTGCAGACTCACCAGAGCATACTAGAGAGAAACTGGGAATGATGGCAAAGACAGAGTCAGAATACTTCACCCCAAAATGACTTTTTACATGGCTTTGTTAGGAGGCTAGCAATCTAGAAGAGGGTCTGTCTGTCTGTCTGTCTGTCTGTCTGTCCGTCCGTCTGTTTGTCCGGAGCTAATCTTGCAAACAACTGGACCGAGCGCCAAATGTGCACACTGCCAGTAGGCCACAGAAGTACCTCTATACTACTTTTCTTTTCACATAAGTTACATTTTATGTTAATGGGGCTCTGATCAGTCTGAAACCATTTCCAAATATGGAGTCATATGTCAACTATGTGAATCCGAGATCCACATAGTTCTTTTTTACATCCACATACATGTTTTATTTTTATTTTGTAGCATTCCTAAAGTTTACGGTGAATGAAGAATTAAAAAATGTAGAAAATATTTGATAAATTGAAGAACATAGGTGTCCAAGATTAACAACAGCAAATATTTGGAAGTACTGTGCATGCATATGACTCTATACATACACTTGGATTATACTTTTATAAATAGATGTTTTTTTTGCACCCCAGACAGTTTTTAAGTTGCTTGATTCAATATTTATATAGAAGAGTAGACCTTAAAATAACCCCAGAAGTGTTTTAAAGTGTAATACTAATACCCCTTTAACTACATCTGAAAGTGTATGTGCACAGGAGATCTAGCACATGCCAGCACAGTGAAAGTAAACAAGTGATGGATTGTGGTAAACTAAAACACTAAAGACATAACCTGTATGCTGATGACAACAGGAGATCTAGCCTGCCACCAAGTTCAGTCACATGTGTGCTGTATAAGCCACCAAGGCTGATATTATGTTACAAATCTTACTCTTGCTAAACCTTCAATGCTAATATTTGATTGGGGGGGGGAAACAAAACCCCAGAGAGAGAGAGAGACGGAGAAAAAAAAACATCTTAGGAGAAACTTGTGAGAAAATTGCTGACATTGTTCTTATGGGCTGGTTGCGCAACAGTTGACTTGGGAAATTGTTTGCATTGTTAACCCTGCTGCCTTGTGCTTCTGGTGGCCTAGAATGTATGTGCAGTGTGCACATTGTCTCAGTAAAGGTCATCACCATACATGGTTCACATAAGCACACACATGCTTACAACACACAAGCTTGTGTGTTGACGTGTGTGTTTTTCCTTTCAACTGAAAGCGAAGCAGAGTATCATTTGAAGGTGACAGTCGAGAGTGGAGGTGTGTGTGCAAGTTTCGTGGGACTGGCTGAAATGGAGGTGTGTCTCTTTCTGCCGAACAACAGGCCTTGACATGTTCAACACCTCAGCTTGTAGGATAAGACACCACATACACACAAACGTATATGTAATGAATTGTAAAAAATGAAAGTGGACAGTTAATACTTTGTTTCTGTACTGGTTTGAATACAGGTGACATTAAAGCTTAAAGACAATGTATGGGTAAAGGCAGGAAGACTTGCCGGATTTGATATTAGGCCAGGAGAAGTGTGAGTGGTTCTAACAGGGAGGAGTGTTTAAGACTCTTATTTGATCCAGGAATAGTAGTTTAAAATGTAAACAGCCATGGGGTGGCTCACCTGGTAAGAGCGCACACCACATAAATAAGGCTTCCCGCAGCTGGCCCGGGTTCAGGTTTGCTGCATGTCATTCCCCTCTCTTTCTCCTTTCCTGCCTCTCTGTTCGCTTGTTTCTGTCCAAATAAAACAGAAATGCCAAAAAATAATCTTAAAATGTAAACAACCATGAAGTCATCTGCAGGGACTGCAGAGTACTATGAGAGTTAAACATAACAATTTTAGGATCCTCCCTTTACGCATGTTGTTCTTCTCCCAATCACTGATTTTCTTTACATTTTTTTTAGATTCATTTTCAATTCCAGCTGATAAACTACAGAGTATCTTGTTGGTTAGATACACTGTCCAATAACTGAAAGGTTGCAAGTTCAATCTCATGAACAGCCAGATGTCCATCACTGCTAAGTGTGTTTGACCAGAACACTTACCTTGTTAACATAATTGATCTGGATTAGAGCATCAGCTAAATGCCTAAATAAATTCTTCTTGTAAAGGAAGTGATCGCCAATTATATGAGCGTAGGTTCCTACAGGAGGTCCCGGAGAAATAGTTTGGATTTAAAATATATGTATTCTCAAAGCCAGGAATATGCTTGAACATTAGACATAAGATTGTTTTTGAAGATTGGCCTAAAAAAGGAGATAGAGAGACAGGAAACCTAGGACACACAGAGAGGAGGAGAGACATGCGAGACAAGACGGGGGTCAGGTTCGACCCCTGTCTGGGTCCTCGCACTCACTAGGAGCATAATAGGGTGCCAATGGCTGAGCCACCAGGCACCCCCAATATTGCATTTGTTTACTGATCAAAATCATTGTGACAGGCTCTCACAACATAGCCACATGTAGCAGACTAAAATCTAATGGGGACTTTTGATTTGGAGCTGGTTAGCGCTGCTGCAAGGTTGCAAGGCCCCGAAGCACTGACCATCAACCTTGGAAGGTGCTTGAAATCTGTTTTACATTAGAAAACCAGTGCAGACTCCCCTACAGTACACGACTAACAAAATAGACAGATGTCTTTCCTTATCATGAGATGTGACGTTTCAAGCCATTTCCTGGTGGAGTGTCTCCTCCTCTCCTGGCCACAGAGAGGCTAATTGGATCAGGACCAAGTCAACCTCTCCATGGCCAGAAAATGTGATTTGGTCTCGTTTTCATTGGTCTCTGATTGGATTAGCCTGCTGCTATTGCTGCTGCTGCGCACAGAATGGATGAGGATTAGGTTTTGTGGGTGTGTGCATGCGTGCACACACACAGTCACACACACACATGGAAGGGTATAAAAACAACACCAATTTTGGTGTATTTACAACAAGTTCATATAGATTTTATGATAATGTGAATTTCAAACCATCGGTAAGGTATGAGGGTGTGGCACACACACATGAATATACATATGAACACACCGCGTACTTACTACTTACTTACACAATGAAAGCTGTCAAAAAGTTATTGAACATCATTACAGATGTAAAGATGTGGATTACTTATATGTTGTTTTAGTTTGTGTGTGTGATCAAAACAAGTGTCACTTGACACACACACACGCACACGCACACACACACACACACACACACACACACACACACACACACACACACACACACACACACACACACACACACACACACACACACACACACACACACACACACACACACACACACACACACACACACACAGATGCTTCCTGGAGTACTGTCGGCCAATGTCTCAGTGATGTCCTGTAGGAGGCAGTGTGACTGGTCTGAGAGGCTGCTGTTCAGCCCACACAAGTATGAAACACTGTCTCTTTTGCTGTCTGTCCCTCCATGTCACCCCCCCCCCCTCTCTCTCTCTCCCTTACACACTCTAGTTGAGCATGTGAAGCACAGTAGTAAAGATGTTATGATATGCTGATATCTTAGCATATCATGTAATGAAGTCCAGTGGGTGTGTTGTTGTCTATACTGACCTGGCCCTCTCAAATATGAGCATGTGCAGGACAAATATCCATAAGCATGCAGGGAATGTAAGGTGTGTGTGTGTGTGTGTGTGGGAGGGGTAAGTGGTGCTTGGCAGGTTGGCACAGCCTGGTGAGGGGGTGGTATATTTGGTTCCATCCACTATCCTCTCTCTCTCTCTCTCTCTCCCCTATGAGAGGTGCTCCTCCTTGGCCGCGGTCCACCATAGTGTAGGGGGTGGGTGGCGGGTGGCTGGTTGTTGCCAGGGGGAGGTGGTGTGTGTGTGTGCGGCGTGTTATTTTCAGTCCATTGTGTCTACTTCCTGCGGGTCAGGGGTTATTGGAGCAGGGTGTTGCAGACTCGACGGCAAGGGGAGGGGAGGAAAGGCAGGAAAAGTGGCCAGACTCACTCGGACAACAATCACTGGTCAGCCAGCTTGCCTTACCTTTCCCTCCCTCCGCTCTCTTTCTCTCTCGCTCTTGTCTTAGCATTCTGCCTGTGTAAAGTTTGGACTCTTCAGCACAAGGTAAAGATCTAGAGATTGCATTTTGATATCAAGTGCATGCTCTCAAGTTAAACCGATTTGAGCTTGTTTTCTTTTCTCCCTCTTTTGTTTTTGCTATGTATATATACATATATTTATACATATATATATACATATATGTTTTTTTTCCACACATCCATTTAATGAGGAATCCTCTTGTCGCGGACGTTCTTCAGCTTCTCACCAGATAGTGAGGGATACGCGCACGAAAAGAGCGAGCGGTGGTCGTGGTCGAAAACCTTGTGAAGGTGGTGTTATTCTTCGGCACCGTTCTCTGCGGTGGAGGTGTTTATTTGGCACCACACGCAGCCCACTGAAAATGGCTTTTCACCATGGAGGACAGGCACTGGTTGGACGTTTATGGACTGCTCTTATGTAAAACCACCGCCACCTTTATGGATGCAGGCGTTTTTTTTGGACAGAGTTTGTGTCGGTGACTGCACTTAAATTGTCTGTAATGATATTATCACGTATTCAGATTGGAGCATTTGAAATATAAAAGATTAATTTGAGCTTTAACGACTTTGTCGACTTTGACTTTCTGGGATAGTTTAGAAATCCTGAGTAGGTCTTATAAAAGAAGCATCCACGCTTTCCGTCAGAATAACTTTTAAGCCAGTGCTCAACCTGGAGGCATTTCAACATTTAGTTCTAGCTTCTTCAGCAAGGACACACTGCACTTTATTTCCATAATTTTTTGTTTGGGTTTCACACATGTGCTTTGGAATAGCTCAGGATACCAGACATTCAAGATTCAAAATCCAACAGGTGATATCTGAAACTAACTGAACTTAAGGTCAGTTTTCAAAAGCCTTAAGCGGCTACTGTGCAACAGACCGGCCAAAGATCAACCTTGGTTATTGAGTTTTCAGAACACAAGACAATGATTCCTTCACAGTTGTGTGTTAACAGTCTGAGGGCACCAGTACATCAGCAGGGATGTTTCATGATCCCCTCTGGCTGAGTTCTGAACATCCAGAGGAAGACATCTCAGTAATATCCACTACCCCCACACCGCACCACACAACAAAATACCCCAAAACCAGATCTAGTCAGAAAACATTAGGTTTTACTTCCAACCCGTGCTCAGAATCTTGACTATTTGCAAAAAAAAACAAAAAACATGTTAAATAAGCATGTTGACTGTTTTAATCCACGGCTCTGAGCAAATTAAATGTTTACACTTTATTGATTTTACACTCTTTGGTCCACCCATTGGATGGATTCTAAAGTTAGCTACTGGACAGAATAAACCCCCGCAAACACAACCACAGTGACAAAAGGAGGCAAAACAGGAAATCTTTTAGTCCAGAGTGTGTGTTGGGAACAGATGACCAGGAAGATAAAAAGCGCTAACAAAGTGGAAACTTCCACCGAGGGATGTTTTTTTTTTGTGCCTTATGTGGTGTTTTTTTTCCCCCTCTCCTTTTTCTCTTTTTCACAAAGAAGCCATTTCCTGGAAAACAACGTGAGAGAGGTAGCTGGTTTAGTGTTGATGAAAACTGAGAGCTATAAGTACTAAAGTTCTGAGTGGTCAGAGTAGCTTCTGCACGCAGGACACTGCAGCCACAGATGCCTCCTGCACTTTCCCACTTGTCCATTACGCGCGAGTGCGTGTTAATGTTTAAACCAGCGCGCTCATAGTTAATGCTTCACCTCGTCAGAGCGCAGGTTAAATGTAAGCCAAGCTCAAACTGGGTGTACTGTATGAAAGGGTGATGAGAAGGGAGAGAGACAGAGGAGAGAAGTTTTGTTTCAGGTTGTTATAAAACTCGGCTGGTTACAGAAATGATTGAGCTTCTTCCTGTTTTGGGAAACTAGGTCAGTCCCACTGGACCACTGTTTAAAACTATTGATCAGTTTTTTCACAAGCTCTCTCTTCTGCCTCCCTCCTATCTTCTCTCTGCGTTGTTTACCCTACTGTCTCTGCCCCCCCCCCTCATACTGCACCACCACTTTGTCTGTCTGTCTGTCTCCTTTTCTCCACTTTCTAATGAATGATGTGGAATAACTTGCCCCTGTCCTGAGTGAAACGGCACGTATAGTAGCAGTGGCTGCTAGTCACAATAAAGGAAAGGAAGAATACTTGTCCAAAGTACTTGAGAGTAAAATGTTTGCCCTAAATAGGGACGCTGAAAGTGGTTAACATTACAGACATATTTGAATGACAAATCACATTGTCTTCCTATTTCACCCGGGAATGTACAAGGAAAACAACACTATTATGATTGCAAAAGACCCACAAAGCCTGTCGTCCTTGCAAGACTTGAAAGTGTTTGATGTTGTCTACCGCTAGCAAAGATAGCAGCATGGCTAGTGGGGTTTGTGTTCTTTGGACACTTGCTGTAGGTGGTTGGGTTGGGGTGGGGGATGTGGGGATGGGGGGGTCGGATGACGCTTGCTTGGGTGTGAATTTCACAGCTGCACATGAAAGCGAAGGGACTTTGGGACGCATGGTGTAAGAGATTGAGGGAGGGGGAGGGAAGGGACGGAGGGGAAGATGGATGGAGTCGAGGACAGAGGCAGGGCTTGTTTTGTTTTGAGGTGATCCTTGTGGAGAATTGATATAAAACGATCACATTGACGAAGGCGTGTGTGCAAGCACCAACATAGTGAAAACACACTAGTCACAGAATATTGGACTCTACCAGAAGCTCTTCGCTCAGGTGCTCTACAGAAAACGGGAGACATTTTAGGTGAGCTGGAAACTTTTTTATTGAAACTTGGATTTGGTATGTCCTTTTCAAGTTACTTTACGGAAATGTCCTTTTATAGCTTGTGAGTTGTGACTGTTGAGATGTTTGTTGAGACGCATGTCATGTCCTCGACTTGAGATGAATGCACTGTAACATGTTTTGGTGTGAGAGAATAGCCACGAGAAATGCTTGATTCTTAAGTTTAGTTTTGCGATGTGACACAGCAGTCTGTAGGTGGCCATTTTCTACATATCCATGGTTATTCAACACCTATGGTATGCTGATGCCTTCTGCTGAGCCCATGTCTTTTATTCTCTGTTCTGTTGCTGCTCCCAGTGCCAAAGTATAAACTCCAGGCTATTTTTACAGCTGGCCTTTCCCCACCTCACAGGACAAATGGACACACACACACACACACACACACACACACACACACACACACACACACACACACACACACACACACACACACACACACACACACACACACACACACACACACACACACACACACACACACACACACACACACACACACACACACAGTGTCACGCACAGTCTTTACGTTGCACAGCAGTTGCAGGTTTGCCAGTTTATTTCCAGCGATGTAGGAATGCACAAATGTTACGTGCGGTGGGGGGGGGGGGTTGGGGTGTATAGTGTGTGTAGAGCTTCATAACACAACTGTGACGCATTTGCCGCCGAGGCGAAACCATATGGCTTTTTGGTGGAGCAACACGTTTGCAGGCCGCCGTTGTAAGAGTGTCTGGTTTCTGAGGTTTGGCCCGGCGAGAAGAAAACCATCCACACTCTGCTTGTTGTTTTCTTTCTGACCCGTGTGGGAAGACGGGTCTCTCCCGCACACAAAGAGATGATGTTGAACACGTTCAATCTGACAAAAGAGCACTTCTTGTTTTCTCCCATGGAAGAGGTGGAGAGGAAGAGGTTGAGCTCGGCGTGGGAGTGGGGTTTGGGCCAGGGCGAGATAAACGAGGAAGAGGACTAGTTGGGGAATTGTGTATGTTTGGTTCATGGTGTTCTTCTTAACCCATTAAGATCGGGAACGCATCTGTGTCATTTTAGATTTCTTTGGGCAATTCGAAAATAGCAGATCTACAAGCCCATAGCGCGGCACAGAGTGCACAGAGTGCCGCGCTACGAGCTTGTAGATCTGCTATTTTTTGAAAAATCGTGGAAAATGTGGGCAAATCTTTGAATATGCATATTTTAAAGCGAACATTTTTAACTCAAATCTTTGCTTCTGGGGATTCTACAAATGTCTTCTCAATCCTAACAGTTCTTTTTTGGAAAAAAACGTTTGTCGCTATAATATCAGTGGTGTTCCAGGGACCCCCAGAAGCAAAGATTTGAGTTACAAATGTTCGCTTTAAAAATATATATTAAAAGATTTGCACACGTTTTCACAATTCTTCAAAAATAGCAGATCTACAAGCTTGTATATCTGCTATTTTTGGATGGCCAAAGTATAAAATAATGGTTAAAGTGGTTACACAGATGCTTTTCCCGGTTTTAATGGGTTAATGTGGATGTAGGAAATGTTCAACAGCAGTACACACACACATGCAGAAAGATAACCAGAAAAACATTCACGCACGCACTCTTCAGTCACGCTCACGGCCCTCCCTGACATTTTGCTGTAACTTCCCAGATCTTATGTGTGTGGCCCTAGCTCTTTGCTTGTCCCCGGTCTCCTCACAAATCATCCGTGCTGTCTTTGGGTCGGGTCTGAGCTCAGGTGTTTTGGGAGAGGGACTGTTGTATTTCTCTCTGAATGGTTCATGCGGGGACCATCAATCTGGGTGAGAAATGTTCTCCCGGCTGCAGTATATAACCCCCACAGTGCTGCACATTTTCACAGTAGTCGACATACATATACACGCCAATAGAGTTTTTAGTGTGGGAAAGGAAGTATAATTTGTGTAGTTGACCGTGACGAGAATAGATGTTCTGTTGTTTTAGTAGAGCCCGACTTGATGCCAGATATTTGAGAATATTTTAACGTATAAGCAAAATTCTTTAACAAAAATAAACTTTGATAGATTGGTAAGCTCGTAGATTGGCTATTTTAGAAACGTTTTGAAAACGTTTGAAGGTTTTTGTCATGCTCAAAATAGGGATGAAACTTAAATGGTTAAAAATCGACTCACACATTGGCAGCGTATTTCCCGACACTTGACAAAAAGTCAAGTAATCAGCCTAGGGCTAAATAGACGGGCTCAGATTCCAGTTGTGATTGGTGCAGCCCGTATACGGAAGCGGTGACAGTTGACAGAATTAGTAGCAGCTACCGGTAGCTACTGTACCTTTTACCTCTGTCAATAATATGCAGCAAGGTGAACTTTTCCGAGCTCTCATGCATGACTTGGCTGCCTGGCAACATCACTGCTCTGTGTGCTCATTACACAACACCACACAACATGCTCAGGAAGACACACGCATGCACTGACATGCACTTAAACACACACACACACACACACACGCACACGCACACAAATGCACAGTCATACATGCTGAAATGCACACTCATGTACGTACATACGCTGAAATGCACGTGGATGTTAAGTGATATACAGCATATGCATACTCGTGCCCTCAGATACTGAATTGTATGCATAACGTACGCACATGCTGACATGTACATCCCTCCACCACCGCCTACACACACACACACACACACACACACACACACACACACACACACACACACACACACACACACACACACACACACACACACACACACCACACCAATCCTGGCAAAATGTTTATATTATATTAAACATTGAAAGCGTTTCAGACATGAAAATGACCCTGTATGCAAATCAAGTGGAATGCAAAACACAACAGTGGAATGCAAAACAGTTCCACGGTACTGTGCGGTTTTAAAATCTGGACAAAATCACCAGGACACCTGGTGTTCTACACTGTACAATCCCTGGTGTTAATTAAGCTCTGAGAGCATAAAAATGGACCTAAGATGGTAAATCTTTCCCCACATTCACTGAAGATTTTCAGGTCTATCTCTCGTCCCGGTACTTCCCTTTTATGATCATTGTAGGAATATCGTCAGGAGTCAGGACGACCCTCTGGCTCTGACCCTGGCCGTGCACATCTTCTTATATGCTCATGTAATGTTAGTGGTCTAGGAACTTGTGCTACTACCACTGTTAGACTAGGCGAACGTCAGATGTTATGTGAAACCCTTGAAAATGTTTGGAATGGTGAAAAGGAGAGAGGGACAACTTTGTAGCAATGTTGATGAACGCAACTCTTCAGCTTTGTGAATGTGAAAAAACATGCTTGTTCTAATACGTTACTACAAATCATGTTTACTTTACATACTGCTGCTCACTATTTTCCAAAGCTTACCTGATTATTACCTGATGATTTCCCTATTTGTTTAATTCATACAGGACAGGTGATAAACTCAAGTTAAAATAATCTGCTGTCCGGCTAATATCTTTTTTTTGACAGTCACCATTTTGGCTAGACTTTTATAATCAGTCCGCACTTACAGTTGCATTATTTACCACACAATATTAACATGAATTGTGACAACAAATTATAGGCAACGTACAGTTAGTTCACTGTGTTGGATTACCTATCTCAAGCAAGTTTCAAGTCTCTGCAAGTTAATTTTCATACAGTACTGAGATGAATTGGCATTGGCTTCCTGGAAGGCAGGAAAAATGCAATCAATAGTGGTAAGCTTTGAGAAACTATCAGCAGTATATCGTCTGTCCGGTGGAAACCTCATATGTCCAAAATTGTTACTTTTCAGGAAAAAATATCAAAAGTAGCAGATCTACAAGCTCAAAACGCGTGCCGCGTTTCGAGTTTGTGGATCTGCTACTTTTTATACTTTAGTGTGACGCTGTAGTATGATCAAGTAGGGCATTCATTTACGAAAAAATATGGAGATAGGCTGTTTCTGCCCGACAGCAACGATATAAAGTACAGTATATGTAACTTAGCTAATGGGCTAAACGTGCAAAAACACCAGTATGGTCCGGGTCCTGCAAGTATTGCCTGCTGTCTAATGTATAATCCGCTGTCTGAATCTTTCTTGTGCAATGTCCTATTCCACTCTACACTGTATAATCCTGAGTATTCATTTAACTATGAAGTGTATGAATGTTTGGTAACATTTACACTGCCTGAGTTACAAATGGATGAATAAACGTTGGGGAGTTTGCTGTGTCAAAGCTGCACTATGTAATTTTCCTCTTCTACCCTGGATTTGAACCCATTTTTACCATTTTTACCACAAGCTGAGGCAAATTCCCTGTGTGAGCCTCATGTTTGGCAATTATGAGGTCTCTGATGATCAAGTATATTCCTATAAACTTCCAAAACGTTGTTGTGCTATTTTAGACATTAGACAGCCTGCCATTCGGAATGTTTCAGTATAATCTGTGTGTTTGGGGTCAGTGCTATCAGACTACGGACACAGACTGTTTGGCAAGCTGGCCAGCAGAGGAGACCATTCCTGATGCGGTATCTCTGATGTGCTTTATTGGGTATAGTAAATCTATAAGAAAGTTATGTTAAATGAATGTATAATATTTTGTGTGGTTATTAGTCATTAGTCAGGAATTAGGCAAAAGTAATGTATTGCTTGTGTGTGTGTATGTGTCTGTGTGTGCACACATTTTGCTTAGCAGTATGAATCATTCTATCCTTATCTGTTGAAATATGTATGTGGGTGCATGCACACCCACTTTATAAAAACATTTTTAAACACGTGCTAACACACACACACACACACACACACACACACACACACACACACACACACACACACACACACACACACACACACACACACACACACACACACACACACACACACACACTGTCTTGCTCCTCCCCTTTTGATTGAGCAGTGGCAGTTGAAGAGGGTCTGGGCTGACCTGATTACACACAAGAGGAAGTCAGGAGGGAGAGGTCACCCACTGCAGACCCTCACACACACACACTGCAGTGCACGATAAAGACGGGAGACACAAAACAACAACACACTCACTCACTTACTTCACTAAGCGCTTAAGGAAACGTTACCTTCTGAACGCTCACAAGGTAAGGCTTATCTTTGGACTCATATATGTCTGAAGGAGGGAATATAACTATTGTTCATATGGAGTTCTATGGAGCTTTATTTAGTGTACTTGACTTCACTTTACCGTACGGTACTGTATGTTGCTGTCGTTCTTTTTCTTGTGGCGGGAGAAGAGGAGGTCACCTCTGGTGAGAGAAGGCTTGAGGGCGGTTGAAAGTATTCAGAGAGAGAGAGACGGGCAGAAAGAGCGAGAGTAATAAACAGGGAAGGAGAGAGACTGAAACGAGAGAGATGACATTTTAGCCTGCTGGCATAGAAAGTGTGTGTGTGTGTGTGTGTGTGTGTGTGTGTGTGTGTGTGTGTGTGTGTGTGTGTGTGTGTGTGTGTGTGTGTGTGTGTGTGTGTGTGTGTGTGTGTGTGTGTGTGTGTGTGTGTGTGTGTGTGTGTGTGTGTGTGTGTGTGTGTGTGTGTGTGTGTGTGTGTTTGTGTCTCAGCATAGGCATGGATGGACAGGCCTGCTTGTTAAGGTGAATTCAGGCGGTAGGAAAGGCTGTGAGAAGTCACTGTCACTTTTCACTCTTCTTACTCTGTTTCATGGGAACTTCTGCCATTGGTTGCAGAGTTTAAACTAGAATGGGGCGCTCTGCTGAGCACATATCTCCGTCAGGCTGGGTTGCCTACCCAGGGCTGTGTAATATGTGGGATACAGCCATCAGGGCCAAATAGTATTTCTGTGACATACGCTTCAACTTTTCTGTGACATACGCTTCAACTCCAAAACACTTTTGGAGGTGAGCTAATGAAATAAGAAATAAATGTTGTGCTCATGATATGTGTTTTATTAATTTTTTTGGGTGAGAAATAGTCCCCTCCCACTAAATGTGGAAGTTCATGATTTTTGGCAGTGTTTGTGAAATAAGCCCCTCCTGCACACTTTGTAAGCCATCATAGATATATTGTGTAGCGCATAGCGATTTGTTTGAGTTTTGGACACAATCTAGAGAAGTATCAAAAGGTATATTGTGAAATGCTAAATGGCTGTATAGTTAGGTCTTGTTAGGTGGAAATGGGTGTGGCCTGTGTCATCATGGTACATTTTTGATTGGGAGGTACCCATCTTCATTGTGTACCTCCCGTATACATATGTGAAGCATCTCTCTCTCTCTCTCTCTCTCTCTCTCTCTCTCTCTCTCTCTCTCTCTCTCTCTCTCTCTCTCTCTCTCTCTCTCTCTGTTAGATCACAAAATGTAAAAGTGGGTAAAACTATTTTCTTTACAAACTCTAGCGATTTGCAGTTACTCAATACTTATAAATATGAAATAGAGAAAGGATCAAGGGAAGTCAGATAACGAGACAACAATATCAAATATACATAAGGGGAATGCAAAAAAAATAAAATACAAATGAGACAGAATATTGCAGTCTCTTGTGCACTCTCACCCACACTGTCTCATACACCGTCTTATTCATGTACTGTACACACACTCATATTGTTTGCGTGTGCTGCGTCTACTGACATGGTCTCTCCCTCCTATCTTCCCATCTGTTTTTCGCTGTCTGTCTGAGCTCATGCTCCCCTCCTGATGACAGGAGAAACCCCACCAGACAAACCAAAGCAGTGATACTTGTTACTTTTTCGTCGCATGACTTGAGTCTGCAATGCATCACGTTTTCCTGTTTAAAATGAGGAACATGGTCATTCGATGAAGCGTAAATGAGCCCTTTAGATCTTCAGATCTTGGCCTGTTTTGTCCAGCTATTTGACCATACCACTGTGTCAGTTGGTGATTAAGCAATGAATGAGCCATCTGCTTTGTTGAACAGTTGGTCATTTACTCCACAGTGTCATGTTTAATCACTGATGTCTGTACAGTTGAGGACTATAGTTTACACAAGGAAACTGGAAAAACATCACATAAATCACAATATTGACTATATTCAGTGTTGTTTTTATACTTACATATTGTGGTATAGCATATTCCCCATGCCTTCAAAACTAGCTGAGGTTTCATGTTAAAGTAAAGTTGCTAAATGTCTTTTTTTGTCCTAAACTAGAGCCATTTCAACATTATGCAAAAGATTGCAGGAAAGAGTAAAGTAATCTGTAACAGTTGAACTTGTAAGTGATGGACTGCATAATTGTGATCCCCAAAGTGTGTGTGTGTGTGTGTGTGTGTGTGTGTGTGTGTGTGTGTGTGTGTGTGTGTGTGTGTGTGTGTGTGTGTGTGTGTGTGTGTGTGTGTGTGTGTGTGTGTGTGTGTGTGTGTGTGTGTGTGTGTGTGTGTGTGTGTGTGTGTGTGTGTGTGTGTGTGTGTGTGTGTGTGTCTCTCTTTCTCTCTCGGGGAAAAAATATGCAATAGAAGAATCTTCCTGGATTTTCTTGCTAGCATGATTCTGTAGTTGTTTGAACTGGGAAGTGGAAATGTCATGATTCAAGTCATTTTATCTCACTAACAAAGTTTAGTTTGGGGGTAACGTTGGTTCAGCTTAAGTTCTTGGACCAGAGAAGCTGATCTTTTGTTTGAGGTCAGTGACCAGCAATAGAAGTGGCTGACTATGAACCTACTGTCTGGAAATGCTAGACCTCATGGATGCACGTTGGTCATGGAAGTCCCCTGTCCCTCCAGCAGGAGGAGTTTTTTTTTTGTTTTGGGAGGGGGGGTTTGGGCTTGACGTTAGCCAAGCAGTTTTTCATTCAGCCAAAAGGCCATGCCCTTTTGGTTTGCGCGTCGACTGGCCCTCCACAAGTCATATTGGCTGTCTTCGGAGCTCAAGGATGTAAAAATAGCTGTTGAGTAAGAATCCCAGACATGTCTTGATAACAAAGAGTGATTTGTACGAGCCGCCATGCCAAGCACAGGGAAGCTTTTGTATGTCCCCCTCCAGACCTCGTCACCAAGGCCTCTGACGCTGGATCTATGGTCTCGTCTTAGAACAGGCATTGTTCCGGGCAGCCCCTGGGTTCTGATTGTGAAGCATGGAGTAGCGGGGCCCTTCAGAGGACTACGTGTTCAATTGCGGCATCACTGAGATATTTTCGTGGTTTTAGATAATTCTGCGTCAGCTACTGCCGTTATGCAGTCTCTTAAATGTTACTCTGCTTTTGGCTCATAGAAGAGGATGATGCCACTTAACATTATTATTGTATGGGTTAGTGATCATTTTTATGGAGCAGTTATTCAACCCACTAAATATTCTGCTAACTTGCATCATTGGTACATCAAAAGTGAAAACAGAACTCATTGGGAAACTGGTTTAAAGTCCCAGTCCTATCTCATATGATGCATTTTTCAGTTCAACATACTCTGATACACCTACTACACCTACATTCGCTAACAAAAATACCTTTAATGCCACTATACCATCCTTTTTTGGCAGCTTTATTGTAGAGGAATCAAAAAGTATACACATTTCATTTTTACTTGCCAGTATTGCATTTTAAGAATCAAAAGTCCTTGACCCACTGTATTCAACACTGACTGACATTACAGCATACTGCATAGTATATTAGCTCCATTCGGAAATAATGTATCACTCTAGCAACGATTACAGTGATTTCAGAAGGTGAAACATACTGCATAGTATAGTAGCTCCATTGGGAAATAATGTATCACTCTAGCAACGATTAAAGTGATTTCAGAAGGTGAAATAAGTTAGTTCAATACTCCTAGTTGACAATGACATAACAACGTGACATCTCTGTGAAGGCAGAATGTTCATGGAGACCACTTACCAAGTCCAAGAAGTCATTATATAAAAAGCCATTAGTAGTCTATTGACCTTTCTCCCCTCTTTATTCTGTATACATGTTTTGGTCCCTGTCATTCTTTCTCTCTCAACTCTTTCATCATTTACTTCTTAACAACTTAAACCCTACACTGTGCTTAGTTGGTATACTAATACTTAGTTGACCAGGGTCGGCTCTGTACTTGAATTGCTCTTTTATCCTCCTCTTCACCAAATCTCTGCAGAAAATGGCTGTAAATCTGCTATTTTAGTGAATGTTTCCCCAGAACAGGGATGCTAGCTAGGGTTCAAGTGGTTAATCCCACTCCCCTCATCTTTATCCCTCTCAGCCCTGTCTCTATTCCTTCTTTCTCACCCTCCCTCCATTCCTCCATTCCTCCCTTCCTCCCTCCCCTGTGTTTTTTTTCTGAGGAACAAACAGAGAAGCTGTTTCTAGTTGGGATGAGTCAGTGCAGCTGGGGTGCAGGTCATTTACCCACGGCCCACTTTCACTGGCCAGATGGCCCAGCCACTGTCATGCTGCTAAGCGCTAACGATGCTTAAGCTAACGCTAACGCCTCCACTCTCACACTGAGGGTTAAGTGGCTGTATAATGAGAGCTAACAAAACACTGTGCTACATGGAGATTAATAACGGACCATTTCAAATAGTGCTGGCAATATATTGAGTTCTCCAATGTGAATGTGGTATTTTAATGTACGTCTTTCACAGAATCCTCTCCTCTTCATCCCATTTATAGTATTTCAAATATAGTAATTACTACTTTAATTATTGCTAGGCAGTCTTGTAGTCAACTATCTGTGACTATAGACTTGACCCAGACTTTTAGTTATTTGGATTTGAACTTGGACTTTCTAACAGAGTGCACATTTTATAATGAGTAATGAAAAAAAAAGAATCTAGCTATTGTGTA
Source organism: Gymnoscopelus braueri (assembly GCF_963280865.1). Taxonomy (NCBI): domain Eukaryota; kingdom Metazoa; phylum Chordata; class Actinopteri; order Myctophiformes; family Myctophidae; genus Gymnoscopelus; species Gymnoscopelus braueri. The sequence goes on from NC_137604.1 coordinate 42,528,521, forward strand.
CTACTAGAAGTATTGCGTATGCTACATCACATACAGTATATGGTATGATCTGAATGCCAGTGGAGGGAAATTACATGTGAATTTAGAGTTTGGAATGATGCATGAACTGTTTTCTCATCTACCTCGTAAGCCTAATTTGGGCTGGGGGGGGGTTTGGGGAACATTAAGTGCTGGAGACTTGGTACTTTAACTTGAGGTAAGGTGACTTGGACTTGTGAACTGGAGACTTGAGACTTGAAAAGTGACTTGACTATAGCATCGTTGCTAGGTAGGCAATGCCCAGTATGCCCATGATTTTGCTAGAGTGTGCCTGCGTGTGTGTCTGCATGCAAGTACGTGCATGCAAATGCTTAAATGACTTATAGTGTATGTTGAAGTGAAATACTATACCACACAAAACCTGCTCGCTGGGTGAAAGGTAAATTCTGACTCCATCAGAACAAATTCCTATAATATATTATATAACATACAGTAACAGGCAATTGAGGCAAACATCTGTTTTTACTAACAAGACAGTTAAGATTTGAAGTGAGTTGTGCAGTACAGTACATTGCTTGTAGTATTGCATTGAGTGTATACATTGTGGTGGCATTGAGGATTGTACAGTTTTGGCAATGTTTCAAGTGTCTCGTTATGTCCCCACCGCTCTGTTTCAGCCCATTGAATTTGATGTGCCAGGCGGGCACATGCTGTGCCCACATTAACAGCGGATGGCACATAAGCCAGGAGCTATTTCACACTTACAAATGACTCCTGGGTCACTCTGCTTCTCACACACACAATTAAACGACGGTGCCATAGAAACGGCACGCCCCTCCACAATGTTTTTGTAGAGACACGTGCGTCCGATCTCATCCCCATTATACACGATTGATATTGGTTTAACACAACTACGTCTACATACATACAATGGACCCCGGCACTTCTTACCGATATTTTGCAAATGGCATACTTCAAGATATTATGGTACAGTTGTATTGTTTTATGATGTCAGTCTACTGTCTGATTTTGTGTTCTTTATCCTCTAAAACAAGTTCTTGTATGAGCCTCATAAGCCTGATTTATACTTTGTGGCACGACGGTGTTGATGCCAAAAATAGCAGATCTACAAGATCTACAACGTGTCGCGCATCCGACACATTTTGAGCTTGCAGATCTGCTGTTGTCAGTCATGCGACAGTGTATACATTGGGCATTAGACTTCAACTAAGTGTTTCTGATGCTGGTGAGAGAGACAGTAGTCAGAAACCCACAGGCCACTGTCTCATTCACAAAGCATTAGAGATATGGAGGATGAATTCAAGTGTGCAGTTTAACAGCCCCATTACGGCGGTCCATTCACATTAGCAATTAGTGCACTTAAAGGCCTTTCAGGCTGCATTAAGCTATCTATGGCACAGAGCACAATTAGCCAGTTAAGTGCACTGTATTGCAGTCAAATTGAAACTGCAGGAGTTTGAGCGCTGTTGCAGGGATGCATGCTTATGCATGTTTAGAGAGCTGAATCTGTGCAAGCTTCTCATGGTGAAGCCCTGAATTGAGCACCAAGATTTGAACTACTTCAGGCTCTAGGCAATATATTGTGACTTCAGGTGATGTTGTGACACGTAATAATCCAGATTATTTCGATAGATATGATGGTTATGCTCATTTGTCCCGACAATTCAGTGCGGCTGTCTCGTGAGTCTGAGTGTACTGGATCAAATTCACTGGTACTAAAGTACCAGTGAATTTGATGTCCTAAGATTCGACAATTGAATTTTGTGATATTAAAGTCATACAGTGAACCTTTTTTCAATTAAGCAAAAGTTTGTTTTGATATATTCTTTCACTGGTATATTTTTCACAAGAACTATTCCACATACAGTAAATATGTTTTTTGACAACTTCGCTAAACAATTTTTTTTGTGTGTATGCCCCGACACTCACATGATGCAGGCATCAGAAATGTTCCGGAAATGTATTTATTTATTTAAAGGTTAATACATATGGTTTCTGACGTAGTTGTTGCTTTCCAAAATATCCTTGGCACTAGGACCCTGCAGCATTAGTTTTGGAGCTGTACTTATGTGGTTTGTTTTGAGCTGAATCCTGGGAATTGCAGTTCTAACAGGCCATAGACAAGACAGACACTGTAATGACAACGGAGTTACCAGTGGTGCTGCCAAATAAGACTGCTAACATGAATGTTACACAGTATCACTTCAACCCATTAAGACCTGAGGCCGATTCTACAAATGCCTTCTAAATCAGTAGTTCTCAAACTTTTTCGTGTCAAGGACCCCAAAATTGATATATGGCTGCGGACCCCCATCTGAAAATGTTTAGTGCCAGGGACCCCCAGAAGAGAAGATTTGTGTAAAAAAATTAGCAGAAATAAAAATGGCAGATGTACTAGCTCGCAGCTTTAGGAATTGGACCGTTAAGGAACCAGAATCATTAAAATTGCAAAGGATCCCAAACTTACTTCTGATTGGTATTAGACCTTGAGAGTTGTGTTATGGAACAGACTAGCAAACTGCTTATCCTAAGAAGAATGTTCCACATGCTGATAACTATACCCTCACTTGCCAATTTCATGCTTTGCAGCCGTATGTCACTGGTTCAGGAATGAGGAACTAGTTAGAGAAATGTGGTAACAGCCAAAAAATGTATTAGAGGAGATCCGTCAGTATCTTTGAATGCATAGCATTCGTGTCATGATTTACTGCAGGGTGATGCAATGCGGTTGAAATGTCTTCTTCTCTTTAAAATAGACCTTGAAGTGAAAGGGAGTCGTGACCTGTTCTCGAGTCTGAGCCTTGCCGCTGTGATACTCTCCACATACAAACCAGGACACAAGTTGTACAACACGCTTTTACGACTGTTGCATGGTATACAAGCATATAATGTCTTTGTATTTGGCGCGGATCCTGTGTTTTTGCACAGACAACAGTTGGTAGCTGTTTGTTTCCTGTACTCAGGCCTCTGTAGCCTTCTATCGGTCAGCTGGCATAGACGTTGAGCCCCCCCCCCCCCCCCCCCCCGAGTACCAGATGCTCCAGAGGGGCACTGTGATAAGACCCCAAACAAAAGACACTGTTCTTAGGGGGGCCCAGAGCTGGTGAGAGCAGGAGTAGGGCGGAGGGGCTGAGAATGTGGTGCCTCACAAGCACCATTATGTATGAAACGATATCGCAGTGGACACAGTTCTACAGTGTATCATTAGGTCAAAACCATACATGTTCCATATGTCTGTCTATCCATGATGTGTGACATAATATATAGGCCTACTACATGAACACATACAGAGTACAGTGGCAAGAGGTGATGCAGTTAAGCAGCCTTCACTCTCCTTGCCTTTCTCTCTGCGGTTCTTACACCCCCCCCCCCCACACAAACACACACACACACACACACACACACGCACACGCACACGCACACGCACACGCACACACACACATGCACTGTAACTCTTCCACCTCAGCCTATGTCACAGTGGTGGAGGTGATAGTGGTTTTAAGAGGTCTCTGAGTGTGGCATCTCCTCTGCCTCTTCTTTCTGTCTCTCTCTATCAGTCTCTCTCCCTCTCTCTCTATTTGGCTGTCTCTCTCCCGTCTTTGTAGTCATCCCCTCAATGCCCTCTCTGTCCATGGACCCTGGTGGTGGTAGTGGGGGGGGGGGTCTCTTCCTGTCCCTCATCCTATCAGAAGACACCAGGACACTAAGAGAAGGGGAGGGGCCAGCTCCCATGCCAGCTCCAGTCCTTACTTGTCTCGTCCCATGCTGTCCCATTCCCCTACCACACGCGCACGCACCAGCACACACACACACACACACACACACACACACACACACACACACACTTGGCCTCTGTAATTGTTGGGTCGGAATATTGTGACTGGTTCTGGATCAGTTTGGCTTCTGACTCACAGAGGTGAGGTGTATTGTGTATGGCGAATAAGAGCTGGAATCTGATCAGCTTGGACTTATGGGGATTGTAATTCTTTGTGCTGACAGCTTTGTATTCAGAACAACACTGTTGTGAATACAGAACTAGGAGCTCCAGAGCGGGACAGAGGTCTCTTGACAGAGTCCCAGCAGAAGGTAGGCAGGTACATTGTTTACATCTTGATTTCAAGTGCTTTTGGAAATTGCCTAACTTGGCACCTATTGAACACCCAGTGTCCACAGTGGAAGGGGGTCCCTTCTTTTGTGATCATTACCAAGCTTTCTGCCTTTTCTTTTTCCTACCAAGGTTTTTTTTTCTTGGGGGGATTTTCCTTGCCTGATTGAGGGTCTTAGGACAGGTGGAATAATTTTGTTTCCTTTTGTTAAATTTGGGCCTGTAAAGCCCTTGGAGATTTGACATCTGTGGTGGTGATGAGTGTGACCACCTGTCGTTCTGTCCACCTTTCTTAGCCACTCCTATAACCTCTACTTGCGCAGTAGGTATTCATCTGGGGGCTGTGAAGTTTCATCCAGAGCTGCTTACAATGAGCTGAGCAGGTAGGGAGGTTCAGCGTGTTGTGCATCAGGACCCATGACTGCAGCAAAGACTGCATAGGTGACCTTTCTGTTATGGGACAGTCACTTAAAACGCTATAGGCTGGAACTGTCACAACAAGCCTTGGTTCCTCTGTGTGTGTGTGTGTGTGTGTGTGTGTGTGTGTGTGTGTGTGTGTGTGTGTGTGTGTGTGTGTGTGTGTGTGTGTGTGTGTGTGTGTGTGTGTGTGTGTGTGTGTGTGTGTGTGTGTGTGTGTGTGTGTGTGTGTGTGTGTGTGTGTGTGGTGTCAGTGCTTTGCATTGTGGTCTGCTGTGGTGTCAGCGGCTGTGTTGATGAGAGAAAGACTGTGGGTCAGCGAGATGCCACTGGGCTCAGGCAGACAATGGTTCTCTGGTAGATGTGTGCAGGTTGCTGTTTGGTGGCAATAGAGCCCAGTGTGTACAGGGATTTGGTGTATTTGGGGTTGCAATTTGCTGGGCAAAGTGTGTGAGCAAACTAGCAAAGTGCCAATTTTAAGAATCAGTGATTGTGTTTTAGGAATGTATGTGTATCTGTGTGTGTGTTTGCTTCTCCATTGATTTCCAGTATAAAATGAAAGTTTTAAAAAGTTAAATATTAATGTGGGACATTTGCTTCCATGGCCTACTGGCAGCTGATCCTTGTAGTGGTTTGCGAGATCACACACACACACACACACACACACACACACACACACACACACACACACACACACACACACACACACACACACACACACACACACACACACACACACACACACACACACACACACACAAACCCTCGTCTAGGCACTAGGTGCCATTCATGCCCTAAAAAAAACATGCCCTCTGTTTAAAATCTCTGCTTGCTGTATGTACCTGTATGGTCAGTAGTTATGTTCTTTTAGCGCAGTGTTTCCAGAACAGTATATGAATGTATATTTTTAAGAAATAGTGAAAATAGCAGATCTACAAGATGCGATGCATCGTGAGCTTGTAGATCGGCTATTTACACTAATTTGGGTCCAGGTGAGACAGCAAACTTTCGATGTTTTAGCGCATCCAGGAGTTCGGAGCAGCAGCAGTGTGTGAGCTTTGGAGGCCTCAGTGCTAGAGAAGTGTTTCTGTCTGTCAGTCTGATTGTCTCTCTCTCATTCTGGGGTGGTGCCAGTCCTCATGGCGTAACCCAAGCCTCCCAGTGCCCCCCCACACCCCCACTATCCCCGCGGGTAACCTGACCCCAGAGTGCTTTGTCATGTTTCAGTGGGGGGGGAGAGAGGTTCCCCGTCCCACACTCCCCCTCTTTGTCCGACCGCAACATGGCACCGTCACAACAATCCCGTCCTGAGATCGTCTTTGACAGAAATGATGGGTGTAACTCCTCAGCTTCAGGAACGCCCCATGTGTGCTAGGATAAAGACCAGCAGGTGTTGTTTTGAAGTCTTTGTACTTCTGCAGGTTCTTTTACCTCACAGTGAAATTGCGTGAATTATTAAAAAGTTGTATTTGTATGTTAAACTAGGGCTCTTGCCTTTTTTTACGGCCCAATAGTAGGGGGACTTCACGTTATGTGGGACATAAAGTGGGACAGCTCTATACTTTAATATCTGCAAAATCAGTTTGCACGTTGTAGCTCCCTTTGATGACTTTATTTGGCACCACCTGAGTGAGCTGAGCGACGTTTTCAGCTTCAGACTAGGCTGTCTGAAGAAGAGCAGTGTGCTCGAAACATCTCTCAGCCCGCCTGCTCTGTTTGTTATGGGGAAGAATTATTATGGCTCCCTACACAGAACCCAGTCTGGGGTCTTGGCCCACTAACAAAGGGATGTCCTGGAAAAACAGCTGAGGGACCCAAAAGGGGAAAAAAAGCGAAAGCCCACAGCATTGTTAATTAGTTAAAAACCTAACCCATCCAACAAGAAAAACAAAACAAGACAGGAAAACATACAAGAACAAAGCCTTAGTTTGCATTCCTTGCTCTGTGTTGGCACGCTCACCAACTCCTCTGATCTCAGTGGCTGTTGTTATTGTACCCGCTCCCTTCCCTCAATCTACAAACTCAACAGTACTGGTCAGAGAACAGCACCAGCACCCGTAGTATAGTATTCACAAGTTCATGTATGGTATTCCCCAGTTCATGTGGTATTACTGGAATTCTTCAGCAATTCATCGGATAGTAGAGGTCAGGTGATCTTCTAGTCGTCAGACGTTTTATCAATAAATGGAAATATTGCATTATTAAGAAATCCCTTGCATTGGAAATAACGGTCAGCCTTATACCATCTCCTCTAATATTCTATATTCTATATATATAGTATTCAACAACAAGTTGTCTTGATGTGTTTTATTTTATTTTTATCTCCCATTTAGATTTCATTGTAGTTTTACTTTAGAGATACCACTGACAAGTGTCCTTGTTCTCCCAACCTCCAGCCTCTCCAGCCTCAAACCCTTTAGTTGTGTCAGTAAAAGGAAACCTTGCATTGTAAAGAAACCCCTGCCATTAGAGCAAAACCCAGAGATGTGTGGATTAAAACTGCCTGCTGGTGTTTTAGCCAAGAGCACATTTTTCCTCCTGGGAAAAAAACACACACAAAAATTCAAATGTTTCCTAACTACTCTGACTCAGCAAAAACCAGAGTTCACGACCTTGCTGGTGTTTTGCAGGCAGAGAATTGCTGCCTGTTAAGCCTCCGTTTGACAGCAAGCGGGGACATTTTCAGTGCTACGAGCCGTCTCAATTCATCTGAGGTGTCAGCTGCTGATGTAAAGCTGGGGAACGCTACAGGATGAAAACAAACTATCTGGATTGAAGAGTATTATGGCGTTGTGCCACTTTGTACAAATGAATGATGACTATTTTCTCCCCTCTCTCATATTGATTGACCAGGACTGATTCACTGCCAATCACGTAGATCTACGCGAACCTATTTAAAGCCGCCACGTGCCAATCGCGTAGATCTACGTGAAGTGAAATTTTTTTTTTTACCCAAAGACCAAGGAGATGATTTGTCAAAGATCTAGACTCCTATCCACTTCCTTGTTAACTTAAAACTTAAAAATTCTGTATCTCGGCTCCTGCGTACTTTTTTTTTTTTCAATTTTTCAATAAAAAAATATGAAAATACCTCTGGCAGTTAATGGGTTAATATGCCAAGGTTTAATCTTATGAAGATGTGCAGTTTGTAATTATTTGGAAAGTGCAGGACAACAGACCTTTGTTTTCAAAGACGGACAGATTTAGAATTTATGAAGACATTTTTCATTGTCCATATGTATTATAAAATTAATATTTCAGGACTGTGGCTTATCCTTGTAAATGCCACAGCGGGCCTCTTGTTGACTATGGTGGTACAAAGTACACAGTACTTGCACCACCATAAATAAACTCTTACTGGTCCTTTTGTACACTTTCAGAGATACAGACTGTGTATGTTGGAGTGTTCTCCAGACAGAGGCACTTGGTCTCTAAAACTTCCTGTCAGCTACACCATGTCTACTGCGTAAAAAGTAAAAGAGCATCTCCTTGTGTGTTTTATGTTCTGCCCACTGTCTGCCCTCGATTTAACTCCTCTGTCTGCTACGAGGTCCCACAGACAGACTAATCCCATTGTTAACGAAAAAGGAAACTAATTACTTGTTTCCAATTTTGGATCATGCCGTTCATCCCAATCAGGGTGCAAGACCAAACTATGACTGTGGCGAGTGTGATGGTCGACCCAGACATATTTCTGGTTGCGGGCCGGTCCCCACTGTTCCTGTGTGCCTCAGTGAGGTCTGGCTTCAGCCAGCTGGTGGTGGAAGGGAGTACACACACAGACACACACACAGACACACACACACACACACACACACACACACACACTGAAAACACACAGTGATGCCGGGACAAACCATGAGCCAAGTCGTAGAGACAAAATCCCGGGCCAACTTGTGGTCAGTCAGAAATGGAGCAGCCCATGTGAGAGAACTCACAAATGACCTTTCTCCCTGTCCCCCCCCTCCCTCTATTCCTGCAGGCATGGAAGAAGAGGTGGTTTGTTCTGCGCAGCGGGCGTCTGTCAGGCGACCCAGACGTGTTGGAGTACTACAAGAATGACCACGCTAAGAAGCCCATCCGCGTGATCGACCTCAACCTGTGTGAGCAGGTAAGACCCCAACCCCACCCCCTGCACTGCCTCTTGATGACGAGCTCACATTTACAGTTTGGGGAGATATTTTGTGTTGTGTAAAGTGTTTAATTTTTTATTTTTTTACACAAGGTGGATGCTGGGCTGACGTTCAACAAGAAGGACCTGGAGCATAGCTTCATCTTTGACATCAAGACCATTGACCGTGTCTTCTACCTGGTGGCCGACACAGAGGACGAGATGAACAAGTGGGTGCGCTGCATCTGCGACATCTGCGGCTTCAACCCCACCGATGAAGGTAAGACACTGGGCTGGTCAGAGAGATTTCTCCTTCCAGTTGGGGGTGGGCACAATTCAAGGTCTCATGCAGTGCACTGAGTTACATATTTCAGTGAAAGTAAATCAATACACAACTGTATCATCATTAGATAATAGGGGCTGAGCATAAAGCCCAAGGCATATCGGCATCGACGAATGCACATCAAGACAGCTGTCCCTATTATGTTCTTTGTTAACCTTCCTACTGGTAGCAGTGAGCTGTCTACTGGCATGCGTCATGCACTGCCCTCTGCCAATTCACACTACGGTCCAACTTTACTGCATCAACGGCCTCGAAAAACAAACTTGCTTCCTTGTATTTGTACATCCTGGCTACTGTACCTCCACTCGTCTTATAGATCTTCTTCTATTATCAGTGCTGGCTCTTTGGCACACCTAAATAATCAAATGGACTCAAGTCCTTGTTTTAGCTGCTGTTGTCTTTACTTTGCTTAAACAGGTCTGTTAGAGGCAAATTCACACAACTCCACCCACCACTGGGTATCAAAATCAAACCAGTTTAGTGCTAGTAACTATGCACATACTGGAAAATACTGGAAAATTGATATTAAGGTTTTGTTGACACGCAGCATTGCACCACTTCCTGTTGATTCCAGGGGCATCAAATGAGGCTGCGTCAACTGTGTCTTTGCGTCAAGGGACAGAAGCTCCCAGGCAAGGAAAGGGGCATATTTTTCTCTGGAGACTCTGCCCATCAGTGGACACATGAATACAAAATTCCCCTTCCGCTTATATTGGTTTGGGAACATGCAGTGCAACAGCGCTCCCCCACAGGGTGACTGGCAAAAAAGTATTCATGCGAAGCTCAAAGCCAACATGCCAGTCACTATATAGTTGATTGGTCTGTTTTGATTTGTGTAATTCAAATAGTTCCTTCTTTCTGGTGGACTTGGCTAAACTGGTTGTAAGCTCCATGAGGGGCCTGTTCCGTTGAGTTCTCAGCCCAGGCCTAATGGTCCGTGTGTTGAGATAGGCTCACATTTCCCTCTCTGCTCTCCGTTCCCAGCACTGGATAATTAAAGCATTGTGTTCTCTGCAGTCCCACCGACACTTGGTTCCTTCTTTCCTTTCCCTGGCTTGTCTGGTTCTGATTCTCTCACTCCCATTCTCTCTCTTCTCTCTTCTCTCTTCTTTCTCTCTCTTCTCTCTCTGTCTTCCCTTTCTTTCTGAGCCCAGTAGGCCCCTAAACCAGAATGGTTGCTTAGTTTTAGTTTTTCTAGTGATTTAAAACATAAAACCAAAGACAGTGGTTGAAAATACAGTTATAAAATATGGTGGTTTAAAAATAAAAATACGTATTTTTTGCAACAAAACCACAGGCTGTTTACAGGTTCATCTCACCCCTCAACAGATAACAAAAAAGAAACAAATGTGAAACAAACATTTAAAGATAGATGACAAGTCATGACTCCACTGGCGAAAGAAAGTGTCCTTCCACGTTTGTCTGTCTACATCCCTTTGGTAGCACTTCACTTTCTCATCAGGTCTAATGCTATACGGCATAAGGCATTTGCTTCACATAATTACAAAGACTGATGCCACTGAGAAATGTATGGCAGGAGCATGTCATTTTTCCCTTTTCTCCCAAACACCAATTCAGCTCAAACCCTGGCAACAAGCGACTGTTCTTGGCTCCAAGGTCAGCCTCTCTTTTGTGTTGTGACTAATACTATGTCTCAACCTCTGCTAGCTAGCGTTGGCCGGGAAACGACCTTGATAGAACATAGTTCACGCCACCTTCTGTCACCAAGTTATTGGACCTGCTTGATAAATCCCTTGTACACACTCATATACACGCACGCACCCACAATTTAAATTGGCATTCCTGATTTGACTGCTTATAAGACAAACATCCCCACAGATAGGCAGCTACCAGTTCTTATTCAAAACGAGGTGACCTTGAAATGCTTTCTAGTGTTCCTATCTGTGCTCATCTGAGTGCTTTGTGGCAGGAGTGGATATTAGGTGGTGGTGTGTGGGCCTCGGAGCCAGGCAAGGGTAGCCTGGGACCAGACGAATCTGCGAGTGCAAAAACAAATTGCACTCTGCGATTTGGGTCTGGCACCGCTCCATAGAGAATCCATTTCCTGCTCCAGAAGACGTGGGTAACCAATCAGGGCCCAGTATTAAAATATGGGAGACTGTGATTGGTAGTTGGTTGTAGGTCTAACCAATTGCGTCCAGAGCCATTGTTTTGATCCCGCCCCCTTGGAAAAAAAACGTAATAGAAGCACCAGACTCATATCCACGCAGTGATATAGTCTGGCTACGCGAGGCTAAGGCAAGGATGCGTCATGGCAGGTGTCGATATTAGGTAGGTGGAAGATGGGCATTGTAAACAGAGAGGGCATTCTCCCACTGTCTGGATGAATCAGCATGTATAGCTTCAGCAGACAAATGGAGAGAAGAAGTAGGTGATGCACTTGAGAGAGAGGGAGGGAGGGAGAGAGAGAGAGAGAGAGAAATTGAGTTTGAAGGGGGAGAGAGAACAGAAGATGAAGGAACCAAGAGTGTTATGGAAGAGAGAGTGTGTGTGTGTGTGTGTGTGTGTGTGTGTGTGTGTGTGTGTGTGTGTGTGTGTGTGTGTGTGTGTGTGTGTGTGTGTGTGTGTGTGTGTGTGTGTGTGTGTGTGTGTGTGTGTGTGTGTGTGTGTGTGTGTGTGTGTGTGGGTGGGTGGGTGGGTGGGTGGGGGGGGGGGGGGGGGGGGGGTCCAGCTAGGATCTCTATTATGCCCTTCCTGTTCTTACTGCAGCACATGCAGCAAAGGGTCCTTGACTCGAAATGACTGTGGCAAAGCAGAGACCTTGAGGAAAAGCTGTCTGAGAGATAGAGAGAGAAGTGGGGGATTCTAAAGGCAAACGGTGATAAAAGATACAACCCACAGCAGGTCAGAGTGCTCTGTGAGAGCTAATGAAATGTTTCCAAATAACTCTGTGTAAAGTTGTACTGCATAGAGCGGTGACAAATACAATTAAATGTATTGGCAATATGCCAAACATATCATGAATCTCCAGCACTGATTTGAAGCCAGACCTTTTCTTTGTGGCGATGGTAAGCCACTCGAATTAGACAATAAAAGGGGCAATTAAGATCAGGTGTGTATGGGGGTACATGATGGAGTGAAGTGACAACAACGTGACTGAGTGGAATGTTATCCCTGATAATCACTAGGAACCGCTTTTCTAACCTGCTGCTATTTACTTTTTGACCTTTCAGTGTTTTGAGATGCCCAATATGGGATGGTACACTTAAACTCATGAACTACACCCATGTTTAACACTGGTCTTTGCATTACTACTGCTACCCCTACTATTGTCATAGTGTAAAAATAGGAAATGAACGGATTGGGATTTTACTGCGTAGTAAAATCATGGATTTATCGCTGAGACTGTAAAAGTGGACTAGTAAGGGTACATAATTTACAATTAGTTAAATTATCACTCAGGCTTTTACTGTGTATGGCTCCTGCCCTTTGTACTCCTTACTATTGGTTGCGTGGTTGGGTTGCTGGGTAATAATGAACAGAAACGTATTGTACTGTATCACTGAGTCACTCTATATGCGAGCATCAATTAAAAGCCTTCTTTAACCACCCCCCCTTCTCTCTCTCCAGAAGCGGCCAAGGCTGCCCACCAGTCAGCGATGGTAGTGGATACCCCGCCTCACCCAGCGCAAGGGGGTATGATGGTCCCAGGGGGGCCAAGTATGCTGACGAATGTGCCCCCTCCCTACCAGCCTGTGAACGTCCGCCACCTGGACTCTCAGTCCAGCCTGGATGAGCCACAGGACTACCTGTGGCTGGTCAACTGTGAGAGCAAGAAGCCTGAACCCAACAGGTCAGTGGGTATGATGTGTGTGCGTGTGTGTGTGCGTGCGAGGAGTGCGGGGGTATTTGTGTGTGTGTATTTATGTATGGGTTGGTCAGTGTGGCTGCTTGGGTGGGTGTTCCTTTTCCCTTTGTGTACATTAGTGTGTTATTGTGGGAGACAGGGACCTGTCCCAAATTAAAAATGTTAGTTTGTTCATGTCATATCCATTATCTTTTCTTTTTCTTCATCATTTCTTTGCCATTACCCGATCTACCTGTTGTTCTTGTTCTCCTATTTTCATTTTTATACATTTCCTTCTATGCTGCTGCTCTCCTCCTCTGTGTGTGTGCGCCTGCCTGCGTGTGTGTGTGTGTGTGTGTGTGCGTGCGTGCGTGTGTGCGTGCGTGCACTGTGTGTAGTTCAGTGCTGGAGGCAGACCAGGTGTACTTGCTACTGGAGGATTGTGAGAGCAGGACTCTTCCCTCTCAGGCCAGTCTGTGAGTGGCCAGCCTCCCAGCTGGAACGGCCTGCTGTGTGGAGTGTTCCATGTCTAGACAGACAAATAGACACACACACACACACACACACACACACACACACACACACACACACACACACACACACACACACACACACACACAGAGATGCATATGCACACACAAACACACTAACCCACAAACATATACAGTACATATACACATAGTTACAGGGGCCCACACCCATGATTATGCATACAAAAGCATGAAATGAATGCACAATAATACGTGCATACATAGACACATTGCACATACATACTGTAGGTACACACCAACACATTTACATGTGCACATCAAATCACCCCATGCAGCCACATTCTACATATACACATAAATACACATCAAATGATTGCACAGGGACAGTTGAACACACATGTGCATATAGCATGTGCACACATACTCGCAAGTACAGTGTTTTGGTGTGTTTGACAATGTTATACCGTAACGCCCTTAAACACCAAAGGAGGAAGTGAGTGAGAGTGTTGTCACTGATGTTGCATTACCTTTGTTCTTTCCTGCACGTTTAAACCATGTGTGAGGTCTATTCCATCCCGAGCCATCAAGAATTAATTAACTTACTATGGTTTGCAAAAAGTGTTGTTTCTAAAATAATCTGCTTGAGGCACTGGCACATGGCTTTGACTTGTTCTTCTTTGGCTGCAGTTGTAGTAGGTACAGTAGTAGTACAGTAGCTGCTCTGAACATGAGATATATGGATGGAATGTAAAAACGTATAATACTGTAACTATTCGATTGTGGATCTCTAACTCTTCTGCTGTGCTTGTGTTCTGTTCTCAGAGCCCACGCTGAGTGTTCCAAGTCTACCTCTTCAGAGACGGACCTGAACGACAACCTGCCCTCCCACCGCACCCCCACTTCCTCCACCTCCTCCGCCAAGCACGCCTCGCACAACGGCTTCTTCGCCCAGCACCCGGCTCCGGCCTCCGCCTCCTCCATCTACGACTCTCCTCCGTCCCGCGGCGCCTCCCTCTCCAACGACGCCGGCCTCTACCACTTGCCACGTAGCTACTCTCAGGACACGGTGCTACTCCCCAAGTCCGCTTCCTCCCCGCCTCTCCCCGAGGGAGGGGACCAGTCGGAACTGTACGTGTTCAACACGCCATCGCGGAAGCCCTCCATGGAGGCGCAGATTCGCAACCTCTCCATAAGCTACGACATCCCACCCACGCCTGGTGCCAACAGCACATACATGGTGCCCCGCACCTTGTCTGCCTCAGCCGGTGGAGGAAGTATGGAAGGCGGGGTAGACGTGGTGCCGCCGCCCAGACCACCCAAGCCGTCGCTCAGCTCCTCCTCGGGGCCCCCTCCGCCCCCTGCGGAGCGATCGCCCACGGACACCTACTGTGTGCCACGCTCGGCCTCGGAGACGGACGGGAACTACTGCGTTCCGACCAGCGCGGGGAGCAAGGCGCTGCGCAGCAACACTATCGGCACTGCAGATTCCACACGCATACGAAGAGGTACATGGCGACCAAGCGGATATAGTGTGCAGCTATGTTGTCGCGACACGTTGCGACACGTTGTGAGCTTGTAGATGTGCTATTTCTGGCGAAGAGATTTGGTGTTGAGGGAAAAAAGGAGGGGACCAAGTATATAGGGTTTAAGTGGTTCAGCTGAAAAGACTACAAATGACCACACACATTACTGTGTGCTGTTATTCAGCATGCCATTGATCATGAAAACAGTGACATGCTTATGACAACTGCTGTAACAGCGCAGCCATCATACGTTTCATGATAAGTTCCATAAGTTTCATGCTCCTTACAGTCAACAAAGAATATTTTGTCGTTAGAATAATTACAAAATACAAAATAGAATTTTGTGTAACTATCATCAGCAATCTGGCTCGCAGAAGTAAAACATTTCCGTTGCCATGCAAGTGAATGAGAAAATTATAATTAAGGATGACTTGATGACTAAAACTCAGTTGTTAGTCCCCTGTACAACCTGAGCAACAAAGGTGTTGATTTTGAGTGAGCTCAGGGGTGGGCAGCTAATTCTAAAAAGGAAACAAGGGTTGCCCCCCCTGCTGGTAAGAAACATCACCACACTAACAAATCCACTGGATGGAGGATTATTATTTACAAAAGTGAGAGAGGACCTGAGGTCAACATTACTCCAGCAAGTGCTGACACAGCATGTACTTAGTGCTTCTGGAAGCTGTGAAACTAACTATATAAAGAGTAAATGTTGTTTATCTTGTAGGTTTTTTTTCTCCAGCAATTTGTATTAATATTTAGTATACAGAACATACTTTATAGGCTATATCTTGATGTACACTACACTTTTATCCACACTGCATGTCAGTGCCATGTGCACCTACATTTGTAGCATGAATGATCCCAGTTATTGGGAACCGTCCTATGTGGTGATGGTGCCATGATCCCCTATCAACTTTATTACAAAAGAAACTTAACCCCCAACCCTCATTGCATTAGTGACATGCTGTAACCATTGAAATATACAGGAAATGGAACCCCCAGCTCCGAAAGTGTTGGTGCCTGCAAAGCCAACTGGCCTACACAGCAGAATTTAGTCTCATATCCTTATCTTAGCAGTCTTCTTTGCCTTTTGTTGTTACCACTGAGCTCTTTGTGGTTGTGTGTGAGTGAATTACATTAGCGTGAATGGCTAATGACCAGGGAAAGAACACAACAACAGTGGACATTAGAGGCTCCAGCCCAAGTGCTTAATTGAATGTGTGTTGAATCCTGAAAAGAGTTGAGATTGTTGGTGATAGTCAGGGAAGTCTCTCCCATTACTGGAAGGTCATGGGTTTGATTTCTGCTTCAGTTAGTACAGAGAATGAGAAACCGAAACCCTAAATGCTCACTTATGCTTTGGTTAAGAAGGACGGATAAATGTCTCAAATGGAAAGTGAGATGGTAAACATTTAAAAGGCTTTAATGTGTTTGCGATGATGTAGTGGTTTCATAGGTGAAGTTTTATAGTTCATGGAGTTTAGTGTTGCTTTGGACATTTTGGCGTATACCTTTATGTGTGTGTATATACGGTATGTATGTAACGTATATATATATTAGGGGTGTAACAATATATCGTGCCACGATATATCGCAATATTGAAATGTGACAATATGTATCACTGTGACGTCGCGAAATATCGCAATATTTTATTTGTTAATGTCAAGGCAATTATATGTTGCCTTTCTGCATCAAATATGCCTACATCTAATCTAAAATAGCATAGCATAGATTATTACAAGCGACCCTCTCTGGTATTTTCTTTTTTTTTTGTTCGAGCTGTTGGAAATAACTAGGCTACACTTGGTTGATAAAGTCCAAATGGCAACAGTATGACTGAGGCAGTATTGATATTATATTTGTTATTAGTGTTTATCCGTCCTCTGAAACAATGTGGTTTACAGTTAGTGAGAACTACTTCACCTTGTCCCTTTAGCTTGTATGATTTTATTTCTTTTCGTGTGTTAAGCTTTGTAAAACTTTATTTTTTGTCCTTCAAGTGCTGTAAATAACATTTATTATGTGTTATTAACTCAGATTCCACCAAACTGAAGATGATGGGATAATTGAAAAAAGGAAAATAATGAAATAATATCGTATCGTATCGATATTGTGAGTCAAATATTGCGAGCCGATATTGTGTATCGTATCGTAAAATGAGTGTATCGTGACACCCCTGATTGCAAGCCATTCTCTGTGTCTTTTCAGATTTTGGATCCCAGGACTGCTACGACATCCCCAGGTCATTTCCCACCGACAAAACCTCCTCGTTTGACTTCAACGAAAGTTTCAACAGCTATTTTGTAAGTGTTGTTTTAATAGGTGATTTTCTGGTTCAGTGGAGAGCCAAGCTTAGAAACTCAAAGAAGACGAGCATAGCGCCTCGAGGCTTAAAGTGGATTGACAGAGACTGACAGAAACGCTTACATCGGTTGATGCGTGTGCGTGTGCGTATGTGTGCGTGTGTGTGTGTGTGTGTGTGTGTGTGTGTGTGTGTGTGTGTGACCTGTTGCCGTGTTTGTGTGGGTGGGTGTGCGCTTGCGTGCATGTGTGGGTTTGTGCATGCTTCCATGTACTATACAAGTGTCTATTTTCTGTGTTTGGTTGCATTATATGTTTGTGTGCGTGTGTTTACCTATGTCTTCAACCTCCACAGAAAAACAAAGGCATGATGCCAGTGGGTAGCCAGTCCACTGAAGAGATGGATCAGAACTATGTGCCCATGGTGGGCGCCAATTCCCCATCACACCACCACTCTGGCAACCTGCAGGACCCCATCCAGGAGCCCAACTATGTCCCCATGACCCCAGGCACGGTCGAGTTCTCCTCCCTGGGTAAACAGGTCCCTCCACCTGCCCACATGGGCTTTCGCGCCAGCCCTAAGACCCCACCTCGGCGGCCTATGCTCATCAGCGAGTGCCAGCCCCCACCTGTCGACCGCAACCTCAAACCTGACCGCAAAGGTGAGTGGAATATCGGTGTGTGTGTGCACAGCAAAATCCGGAGTGTTCATTTAACTTTGAGTGAGTAGAAATTGACCTTCATATTTTTTTCACTCAGAGTTAAATTAACACTTTGGATTTAGCTGTGTAGGCATGCTTGTGTGTGTGTGTGTGTGTGTGTGTGTGTGTGTGTGTGTGTGTGTGTGTGTGGGGGGGGGTGTTTAATGTTTTTTCCATAGCTGTTGGGTGGTGTACTGCTATATGTTTACTGGTTTCCCCCTCCTTGCATCTGTCATCTGACACTCAGCTGTGTTTCTGTGGAGTGCTGGCTCATGGTCAAAAAAACCTGTTTTTAGATTCCATTGTCTCTGCTCAGTTTCTCAAGCGTCATCATATGTTGGAATAGAGAAGAAACTTTCTACAAGCCTTATGGCTTGAGTTAAAAACGGATACACTGAACACACCATCAGGTACGGCCAAGACACAAGGGTCCCATTACCATAACAGAGCCTCCGGTAACTGTGCCACTTCATATTATTAAAAAATTGTCGGGTAAATCTGGCCAACCCTGCACCAGTTGTGTCCAGCATCCCGAAAATACCGCCGCTGCCTCCCTTTAGGCCTGTCCTTGACCGGTCCACACACTGCCTGTTTTACCTCCTGCTGAATTGGGTTCAATGCTTGCCACGTCATCTCCCATTCCAACACATTTAGCCCCCCTTGTCAAAGGCACTTTTGTCTGAGGCTCGGGAGGCCCCGTGGTCTGTTTTGGAGGGGGACAGGAGGGGGTAGGGGCCGTGCCATGGAGCGCCTGAAGGCCAGAGTGGTCACCTCCGTCCCCATTGTCCCATCTGCCTGAATGGAGGCTTTGATGAGAGACCTAGCAGTGAGGAAGGAGAATTACAGCCTGTCCAGAGAGATGCCAGGAGTGAAAGAGAGAGGATGAGAGATTTAGACTCAAATTCACAGGCAAACCTAATGCCATTTTTAGATTATGGCAGATCCTAAAGAGCAGGATCTCGGCTCACTTTAGCCCTGGTCATGTTCATGAATAAAAGAAGTGCACTTTAAAATAAGTGCACTGAAGTGTTACCAGGTTTAGGTTGTATCTTGGGGATCAATCCCTTTGTTTGTCTCCTATGGATTTTTTTGTACCATGAGCCATGCATCTGACTACCACACTGCTATCTGCCCATGCCATCTCCCATGTGTCTGTCTGCCTGTCTGCCTGTCTGTCTGCCTGCCTGACTTGTTTGTGTCAACCAAATCTTGTCAATTGTACAGCATACTTTGTTATGCATCATGTCGCGGCAGTCACACACTGAAAATAGCGGATCTACAAGCTCACAACGCTGTGCACTGAGACATGTTGAGCTTGTAATCCTCTATTTTTGGTGTGTGACACCGGTGTGCAACTAAGCATAAATCCAAACACACTCTGCTCTGTAATGGCTTTGACACTGGGTCACACTGCAGTGTATTATCTTGGGTTTTTAGCTTGGGACGTGTGTGGTGTTGATTTTTTTTAGTTTTGATAGAACTACACACAAATTATATTAAAGGTAAACCTATGTCCCCTGCCCAGTTAGAGTTAGTGTACTTTACATGTTGTGGATGTGATACTCTCATAAATGGCTTTGTCGATGTATTGTCATTGTTCACACAGCTCATTGTGCATGCAGTGCTGATGTCAGGCTTTGTATGCAGGGAAGCCATGATGCATGGAGTGGGGTGCATGTCGGGGTGTTTTGAAGTCTGCTGTTGCCATGACAATAGAGTTGACAATCTTGCCTTGTAAAGGGCTGATTAGGGGGGAGGGCTGGGAGGGAGGTGGTGGTGCAGGTTTGTTGTTCAGCAATGTTCTCTCTCTCGCTTTGCATGGCATCGTTCAATTGGGGTTAGAATAGGGATGAACTTTGTTGTAATGATTTTCTTTTCTTTTTGTAATGAGCCAAGTCTTCTTTCACCAATCAGGTCCAAGTCAGAGTCCTAAAATTATAAGAGCGAAAGGTGTCGGTTTAGAGCGAACGGACTCTCAGACCATAGGGGAATTCCCCAGGGGACGACGCAAGGGTAGGTACCCCGAACGACCTCCAAACTGGCATTGTGAACTTGAAACACAACTCTTCATTCTTTGTCCAATTCAACACGACCTTATGCATGCTGGAAATGATGCACTGTGGGAGAGCCCTCTTAATTTCTTCTATCTAAAGTTCTATCTAAAAGGAACTCAACACATCAAAAGAGAACACAACTTTATGCATGCTGGCCTGGAAGTGGTGCACTCACTGCACTGGGGGATATCCCTTTTAATTTCTGTTATATCTAAAATGAACTCGACACATCAAAACAACCAGAGGTCAATTCAAGTTGAGTTGAGTCTTTGAGGTTTAGATCTCGCCACTGGTACCCAGCTGGGTTGAAGATATGTTAAATTATCCCCAATTCCCCATCTCATCATTGAATCATTGGATGAGTGTAGACATCATACATTATACATCTTTCTAATCCAAGTGGTAAGTCCAGTTATTCAAAAGTCCATTAACTGTGGTTCCTGGTTTATGTTTGTTCATAATATATACTGTAGATGGTTGCCAAACATGAAGATCAGCCGTACAGCACCTTGGAATAAAATGAACTTAACGTATATTTTGTATGATCCCTCCCATGCTTTAACCATTTAAGCCCTATATTATTTGTCGTAGTAGATGAATTTTCCCAAAATAGAGATGCCACGGTTAATGTGGTTAATACTGTCTATTTTTGCCACTTACAACACTAAACCTGTATTAATTGGAACCTACTGTAGGTATCCGAAAAGATCATAATCAATGTTATTTTAGACTCACACAAGGTGCAGTATGTTTGATTCTGGCCAGTATTTACAGGATAGAAAGAAATGTGGACTTCTAGGGTTATGAACACGCACAGCAGTGTCACTCTCCAGTCTTCTGGGGTGCGCTGGTAGATGACCGAATGTGTGTCAACCATACAATAGCAACTTCCCCTGTTCGATTCCCACTGGAGACGAGTGTTGCATGTTCTTCCCCATCTCTCTGTCCTCAGTCTCCTGACTCTATACTGTCCTTTCCAAAGCAAAAACTGAATATAATAATTATTCTCACCCTCATGTAACTGCTCTCATGAAAACTAATAGCCAGAACATTTATTTATTAACATTTTCTGAACAAATTTCTCTAACCATACTGTGTTTGCGGGTTGTATTTTGCCTTTGCTCCAAAGCAAAAGCAGACCTTCACTACTAATGTGATGGAAGGCTTCCGGGCAGCAGGTGTCTCTCCAGGAGGAAATTGAACAATGATATCATCTAATGAAAGATGATACACACTGATGCATGCCTACACGCACGCACACACACACACACACACACACACACTCACACACACACACACACACACACACACACACACACACACACACACACACACACACACACACACACACACACACACACACACACACACACACACACACACACACACACACACACTCACACTCACACTCACACACACACACCCTGTTAAAACAAAGCCTACCCTTTCTTCCTCACTCTTCTCCTTTTGTCCACATTTTTGGTCACCCCGTAATTTGATTCACTTTATTAGAAATATGGAGTGTTCTATTCTTTGTGTTGTACTGTATTCTCACTGCATTGCGTATTGACCATGTCTTCCTTGTGCTTATTCATGAACTGTTAGCAAAAGTCTGGTTCTGCTCTAGGCATTTTTGTATGCAGCAGATAGTGTGTCTTTCTTTGCCAGACTGAAGCTTTGCTGTATGAACAGTTGAAGTGGGTTTCCAGATTGGGGCCTGATAACCTCAATGTAACATTGACTGATATTCTATCTGCCTCCTGTCAGCCAAGACAAGACGGCTGAGTCGTTGGCCAAAATTGAATTGGGTTCAATACTATACAAAATGGCTGGATCACTGGTGTATAAATGTGTTAGCAATCTAATGTGCAAGGACACTTTGGTAGAGCTTTGGGTTGTGTAGTTAGTTACCTTGCCATGATGTATCTCCAATAGTTGCTCCATTGATTAGAAAATGATAAATGAAAATATGCTCCTCATTAACTTACATCGTACAGTGAAACAGTTCTCAAAGTCACTCTTTTAGCCCGTAAACAAACCTAACAAAGCTTATTTTGCCATTATAGAACATCCCAAAACGTCATACTGTTTGTAGTTTTTTGAATAAAATGTCAACTTCATTTTGATTTTGCTATTTGCATTTGGAAGAAACGGATCCGGATCTTCATATAGTAAAATAAACAGGAAGTTGACATTTTAAAAATAAAATGTAGTTTTGTGTTGTTCTGCTGTAATTTGGCAGAATCAGCTTTGTTTGTGTTCATTTACAGGGTAAAAGGGTGACTTTAACCCATTAAAACCCAACACAATCAAAATGTTTGAGAGCCACTGATATTATAGCAACATAAGTTTTAAAACTGTTAGGATTTAGTAGACATTTGTAGAATCCCTAGAAGCAAAGATTTGAGTTACAAATGTTTTCTTTAAAAAAAATCTATTCAAAGAATTGCACACATGTTCAAGCTTTTTCAAAAATAGCTAATAAAAAATAAAAAAGTCTAAAAATGACACAGATGCGTTCCCGGATTGAATGGGTTAAGAGCAGTTTCACCGTACAATGTAAGTCAGTGAGGAGCATATTTAGAATTCTCAATTTCTAATCAATGGGTTTCTCGCTCATCGTTGGAGTTACATCATGGCAAGGTAACTACACAACCCAAACCTTTTGTTAAAGTTTTCTTGCACTTTAATTGACCGGTAAAAGAGAACTCTTGATTATAGAGTAGAATCTCGGAACACAATTTTGTCTAATATTAGTCATAGTTATTGCATAATTATTTCTTGGATCTTTGCCGCATTGATTGACAGGTGTGTGTGTTCTTTTCCTACAGGACACAAGCCTGCCCCTTTGGAGATCAAGCCACTGCCAGAGTGGGAGGAGCCTTGTGCGCCTGTGCGCTCGCCTGTCACACGCTCCTTCGCTCGGGAGTAAGTTTCCCAATCTCACACTGCATCAAAGAATTGTACATATGGTACTATAAGTTTAGGCAGTAGATCCAGCTTAATAAAAAAGTAGTAGATACTAACCCTCCATGCATTACAGTAGTCACTTCATGACCTGTCAATGTCGCACTGTTCCTAGAAATATGTTCATTGCTCTTTCTCAGTAGCTCCAGCATAATGCATTATGATTTGTTGGCTTGTCAAGGATGAGGTTTGTTTCTGTGCTTTTTATAGCTGCAGGGACTCAACTGGCTGCAAAAGGGCAATAGCAGTGGCTGTCGTGATGTGTTTTATTGTGTGATTGCAAGAGACTGTGTGTGTGTGTGTGTGTGTGTGTACTGTATGTGAGAATGTGTGCGTGTCTCTGTGTGTACATGCGAGCGTGTGTGTGGGTGTGTATGAATTTGCATCCGTGTGCATGCACACGCACTGAAGTGCTGGGAGAAGTGGGTTTGTAAACATTGTGAATGCTGCTCAGTCCCTCTAGGTTTCCCATGCCTCCAAGACCCCCATCAGTGCATAGCACGGCCTCCAGCACAGACTCCGAGGAATGTGATGAGAATTATGTAGCCATGCTCTCTAATATGTCAACAGACGAACCAGTATGTAACACCCAATGTTATTCATCTAATATAAGACGTTGCATGATTACAATTTATTTTACTACATTTTCAAATAATTTTGTAGGCAGGGTAAAAAAAAAGAACCTTTTAGCTTTAATACAGCTGCAATACAAAGAAAAAAACATAATTTGTGGATTTTAATGTTAATGATGTCGACTTTTTAAATGAAATCATATTGTTTAATAACTTGTCTTAGACAGACCAAAGGTTTCAAATGGTTTGGTTTCAAGCACAGACACTTTAAGGCATTTATCTAAGACCCCAGTATGTCAGTGTTTAGTTTGTCATCGTAAGTTGAATTTCAAGTACAAGTCCCACGGTCACTTGCTCTCCTCTCCTAAGCCCTCTGTTAATTTAGACAAATCAACGGTTGCCGCAGAGGGACTCCTCAACACTTATTGTCTTTCTTCGCTCTTTTACAGCCTCTTCATGTATCGCTGCTTTGCTTTCTACTTTTTCATTTTGCTTCCGCCCGCAGGTACCATATACTGTGGGAAATAAAACTTTATTTTTCTTCCATACATCAATACCCTCATTGTAGTTTTTAGGATCCCCTCTTTATTTGGTTATTTGTTACATAATTATAGTAGTCATCTGGTGTCATTTTAGATTTTATTGCTAGTTATTCTCTGATAATTCTCTATTCTCGATATTAATTAATTACCAGTAGAATTAATGTACCATAATTGGAACAGAAGTGGATTAGTTGGTTACAGGTGGGTACAGTCTACAAACAGGTGACTGAATGAGGGGCACTTTCTCTTACAGTCTGGGTACTTGATGCGACATTTTCTCTGTTTTGACAACCATAACAAACAGTTTCCTTTTTTCCTAAATCTGCCTTGATATTTTTCTGTTGACTTCCTGTTCCCTTCCCATGATGTAATTTCCTTTGCTCTAGTCTTTCTTCTCTACCATGGCTTTGTCCATCTGTTCATTGTTTTCCAGATGACCCATTAAGATCTTTTCTTATTTCTACTGCGTTCTTGTTATCACTAGCTGCTTTGCTTCTCTCCTTTAACCCTTCTCTCCTTCCCTACCGCTCCTTTCTTTATTCTCGCTATCACTCTTCTCACTGTCCTCTCCTGCTCTCTCCCTCCCCTTCTTTCTATCTACCGTTAACTGTATTTTTTTTCTGCTGCTAATTCTCTGCTCATCTCCTTTTTCTTTTTCTCTCCTCTCCCCTTCTCTCCATCTGCCCCTGTATTTTCCTTCCCCTGGCTATGTCCATGTCACTGTGTGTGTGTGTGCGTGCAGAGAGGAGTCCTTCTACTGCACTGTCCCCATCACCCCTGTAAAGCGGGAGGTGGAGGAACTAGACCCCATAGAGGAGGTGAGACAGGTTGCCAGGTTTGACATGCATGGGCTGCCGTGCTGGAACACTAAAGTGTTGATTGAACTCTGAAAGATAATTTACTCACCCCCCATCCCTACCCAGAAACTGTGACAATTACCAGTCCATGGAAAAAATAGAAAGAGAGAAACGAACGCTCTTCACTCCTTGCAAATACAAATATTTCTACCTGCTTTCATCTACCTGATTTCATCCGTACACCATGACAGTGATAGTTTTCAGGGGAGTGCATTTGCCCTCCAGCCCAGAGCACAAAGGGTTGCTAGTTTCAGATCCACTATCAGTATCTCAGTGGCAAGAACGTGCATGGACTCTTGACTCTATAGTAGGGTGGGACTGATCTATCCTTAACTGCCCTCAGTGACTACATGCACTGATTGCAACAATTTTAGAAGTACATTAAGCCCAAACTGTTCTTCCAACTAGTATGTGTTGTAATTCTGTCTTCATTTTAGTTCTAATACTTACGCCCAATCGTAGTTTAGAATTAACAACCTCTTCTTCTGTAGTTGCTGTACTGTATGTTAATTTGTGTGTGCGGTGGACCACTTTACTTAGACCCTTGGCTGCATTCCCCTCTTGCCAATTCAACGACTGAAGTCTTCTTTTCCTGGGTTTGTAGAACATTAAGCTGGGTCCGCCCATGACGGCGGATGGGGGTAGCAGCCCCATGGTAAAACCCAAGGGAGACAAACAGGTGGAGTACCTTGATTTGGACCTTGACCCTGGCAAATCTACCCCACCTAGAAAGGTAGGACACCACTTTAACACTGCATTCATAGAGGTTCCCTATTTTCTGACTGGAATATAGATGACAGCTGTCTCAAATGTAGAGAACAATGTAATACATAAACAAACCCTACAAGAACAATACAATTATCATCCATATTGCCTATTAGAATGTTTTTATTAATAGTTCATTGTAGTATATTCTATGTACAAAATGATTACCAAGAATACTGTGCTAGTTCTGTGATACATGCTGCATCTTAAGAAATGTTAAAGGCCCACCTTTTGTTTGTGTTTTACCTCTAATGCAGATGAAGAGTAATGGAACTGGCATGGCGGCTTCAGATGAACGTGTGGACTATGTAGTTGTGGATCAGCAGCGAACACAGGCCCTGAAGAGCACCAGAGAAGCGTGGAATGACGGACGCCAGTCCACAGAGACGGACACACTCACCAAGGGAGCCAAGTAACCCTTGACCCCGTTCACCCTGCCTGTGCTGCTGGGCTTTCAACACTAGAGGAGGCCCTAGTTTCTGGGCTCTGGGGCCAGCTACCAGACCTTTAGCTGCTAGAGGGGGCCAGTGGACCTCCACTGAGCTGTCTTTCTTAGTTTACACTGCTATTCAGGCCAAGGACAGTACAGCGCCCCCACTGGTAGGAAGGGGTGTGGAATAAGCTGTACCCAGTACGGAAGCCAAGAGGGAAGGATGGACCTGGATGAGCTTGGCTTCTGAGTTCGCATGGAGTAGACTTGGGAACTGCTATATCTGAACACTCACTGCCTCTGATGTTGGATTTATTTTTATTCTGAATTACACCTTTTGGGAGGACAATGGGAAAGGCACAGATGACATTTCCTTGAATTACGATGCTGTTGGGATATCAGTTGGGGAGAGTGAGTGAAATCACTTGATATAGCATGATCAAAATACGTATCCCAACACTTACTGCCAAGGCTGTTTGGTGCAGCTGGTTATCAAGGGTGGTTTTGCTCCTCCGCTCCTTTCCTCTCCCCTGTTTGAGTGTTCGTAAGGTTTTCCACGGACACATAGTACCTGAGGTCAATTTTACGATTTCTTCACTGATAATGTCAGGATGGGTGGCTGGAGTTGCCCCCTCCAGCCAGTCAGCAGCATGACTTCGGCTCTCCTAGGCTACCAAATACAGCACATTTTTCACAGACGAATATTAGATATCCTTTCTTTCAATGAAAAAAGACAATGAAGTCACATTTATACAAGATGCCGCAAAGTGCAAAGTTGAAGCTTTGGATTCACTCAAAGCTTCATGAAAAAAAAAAGGAAATCTCCTTTTTTCCAGCTACTTTTTAAGTGGAAGTGCTTTAATCTTTGTCAAGAGGAAAAGCAAAGACTGTGTACAAAAGTGTTATGTATATAAACAGAAAAAAGTGTCTTTTATTTGTACGGAATATCAAGAGCGTTTTGACTCGAAGGCGTGTGGATTCTGCGGGGTGGAATCCAGTGGCCATCTTGTAGGTGGTATCATGACTGGTGATAATTAAAACCGAACATGTAACTGTGAGTAAAAAAAAAAGAAAGTCACTGGCTTTCTATAAGTTATGCAAAGGTATCAAACATAAGCCTAATTTTTACTTAGTTGCACAATGGTCTCACTCACCATAACTTATTTTCAAGCTAATGAGTGAAAATCTGTCTGTTTGGAGAGCAACAAAGTTGTGCAATGAAGTATAAATAAGGCTTTGGGCTAGAGAGCGAGAGAGATAGAACAAAAAAATAAATAAAATCAGGTACTCTTATGAAATGCATACTAATTCATCTATCTCATTTCTAATTTATTTTTCTAGTTATTTCATCCAAGTGGGTTGGTTATCGACCAAACTAGCTCAATGTTCTCAATCTAGCTACAAATGAGTTTTCAAAACCCGTAGAAGGTGTTTTAAACCGACAGCCAACGGTCAATTAGTTTCAGAAGTTAATTGATAAGTCTTCACTACATCTCTCTCCTCTTCTGTTTAATTTATTTCAAATGGAGTGACGAACCTTGGGTAGGCTAAATCATGGCTGCCTTACCTAGTCAACTTGATTCATGTTTTTGTAGATAGTGAAGAGGTTAGGTTATTGAATAGATCTTTTGCTTTACTAACTTTTCAACTTTCACTCATGAAGGCTTGATATACTTTGTTGCGCGCGCCGCACGGTGTCACGCACCGAAAATAGCACATCTACAAGCTACGTTTCATTGTGAACTTGAAACATCGGCTATTTTCAGTGCCGGACATCGGCATGCAACTAAGTATAAAATCCGCCGAAATTAATACTGCATCACCGGATCCTTTCGACAAGGGTCACTCAAAAATGTTGTATTTTCAACTGCGAAAAAGTAGGATATATATGTTATTTTTGTTGATCAACAAAGTAAAGATTTGCCTTACTGTAAGTCCCAAGCATGTGCTACCATAAGAGATAAAGTCTTTGCTGTATATATTTTTGCCATCCACTATTCCAGCATGTATCATTTGAACTGAAAACTGTGCCTATTATGCCATGTTCATACTACTTTGTTCTTTCTCCAGTTGCAGTTGTGTTGTTATGAACTGCAAATGAAGCTGATGATGCTTTATCTTTTTTAGTGAATCTAGAGAAAAATGTCCATTTTAAAAGTGAACTAAATAAAATGCAACCTTTTAATGCTTGCGTCTTCTTTAACCTTTTTATGAAAGGCTATGTCTGCCAGTTGTCTACCATATCTCAGACACTACTGGTTGGATTGCCATGGAAGTCGCTGTGCACATTAATGATTGATCCCAATGACTCACTACCAATACTCATTCTGGTGACCCAATGGCCTTTACTCTAGCGCCACCATGAGGCAAAAGATTGTCCACTTGCACACACATGATGGACCCAGGATGAACTCAACTGACTCTGGTGTTTTCATGGCTAGCCAGTAGCCACCATTTGGCTGAAAGTTCGACCAGAAACTATGGGCGTTTTAGGTCCTCGAACAGACAGAAGGTATTTGGCAGGATGCAAAAAACACACGGATTATCGATTTTTTTTGGTAATGTCTACAAAGCAGAGCAGTTTAGCGCCCTTTTCTATTGATGTTGGGGAAACCAGATTATCACCCTTAACTCACTTTCCCTAATAGTTATGTTGTTTTTGTAAGAGACACTTACTAGTATACATAATTATTGTTAACACGGCTAACTAAAGTAGGCTACATCACACTTTCAACAAGATGAAGAGCAACCCAAGGGAAGTAGCACCAGGCTAGCTTCATTTGGATGACCAGTTTGACCAACCAGCTGCACTCATTTGTTGGACACGTGCACCGCAAAGCTGACCGAACCCAACTACAGCTAACACGAGGCACACTGTGAGTAGCCTAATATGTCACCATAAAAGCTGTATGTTTGCTTTAATATTAAACACTGTACTTTTCTTTGAATAAGGCAGCCGTAGGCTTACATCTACGTGAGAATAATATAATAGAATCATGCACTCATAAACACAATGTATTTTAAAGGATTTATTTGCTCCCCCCCCCCCAGTGTAAATCCCAAAATGGTTTGGTCCGCACTGCACCGTGAAAACACACTCGCCCCAAAACACACTCGCCCCTATTTTTTAAGCCGACCGAGGCCGCCGGATATACCCGGGGTGAGTGTGTTTTGGGACGAGGCGTTCTTGTATTCTATCCCGGCCACACAGCAACATCCAACATGTGGTGCTTGTTTACAAGTCATTAGGCCCAGTCACATTTTTTACTTTTCACCTGTCTGGAATGTGCGTGGATTAGGCTATGCTTCAACAACCTTCCAGCTCTCAGCATGTTGTCGTGTGTATGGTAAGAAGACACAGACAAACGCACCTTAGCTGTAATAAATAACTTTAGTCACATGCGACGTAAACTCTATTCCATAGCATTAAGCTGATTCAATTAGGCCCACCTGTTTGCATGTTGATACTTTTGTAACATGAATTCATAATGACATGCAGCTGAAAACATAATGTCTTCATTACAATTAAACGAGGGAGAATCAGAGAAAGCCTTAATTAATTAATTGATGAAGTCTAGCTAGACTAGAGTAGACCACTGTTTCTCAACACCAGCCAGGAGTCCAAATGGATGGACCCTCTCGTGTCCATTTGGTTCCATATTTGTACACTGTCAGAGCTAAATGAACACTGAGGATTTTACAGTAGAGATTGGTCCCAGAGATAAAATAGTTGTGTCTGTTTCTGTCTACTAAATACTGTACTTAAGTACAATTTGGAGGTAATTGTACTTTACTTGAGTATTTCCAATTTCCAATACTTTTACTTCTACGGGCAAATATTGTAATTACTCCACTACAATTATTTGAAAACTTTAGTTACTTTGTAGATTTTGATTATTATTATTACAAAACATACAGTTAACAGCTTCAGCCCTATACATTTCGGCCATATGAAAATAGCCAATCTACAAGCTCACAATTGTGAGCTTGTAGATCTGCTATTTTTTTAAATGGGACATTCTGCATAATGAGTACTTTTACTGTTGGTACTTAAAGTACATTTTGATGGCAATACTTTTGTAGTTTTACCCAAGTACATTGTGAATGCCGGACTTTTACTTGTAACCGAGTATTTTTATATTACAGTATTGATACTTTTACTTAAGTAAGAAATGGGAGTACTTTTTCCACCACTGTTAATCACTGGTCTGGTCTCTATGCCGGGTGTAGAGCCTAAACACAAAACGATGATGAAGTCGTTTAGCACAGACATGAACACTAGGTTTTTACCATTTAACCGCTAGGTGGAGCCCTTGTTTGAGAAACCAGCGAGCCATCAAACATCAGCCAAACCATTCGTCTACCGCAAGTCCAGCATAGGGTACTTTTAGCATAAAAGTTAAATTTATAGGAGCATGTGCTAGTTTTAGTTAAATTAATAAAGGTTCTCTTCGCTCCAGTGCAGTCTCTCTCTCCCGGATGATTTGCCTGCTGTACAGATGCCCAATGCTGTTATCACAGATGGGGGACTGATGAGTGGAACCTCTGCTATATATTTTAATGTCATTGAAGCCACACAAGAAAAACGATAATGACAGATTATTTTATTACCTGCATTACGCATATCATGCAAACATTAATCTGTCCTGCACAAGAACAAGAATGCATGTCCCCTCCAAAAATGCATATGCCCTGCAGTTAATGCAGAAGATCAGTGGTTTTCAACTCTTTTCATACCAAGGTCCATTATTTATTCTTTTTTTGAGCCACAGACCACCATTTGAGCCACGGACCACCATTATGAAAAATAACAATTCTTCTACATTCTCTAATTGTGTAGACTTCTTGTAAATTAAGTAATGCAGATGTTTAACAATAATTAATTTTTTTTTTTTACGCTCAAGAGTCAAAGATCTAATAAGAGTCCAACTCTCCATCATTTAGCTGGGGACCACCTGGAACCCCCTCAAGGACCACTGGTGGTCCCCGGACCACTGGTTGAGGACCACTGCAGAAGATGATCTCTGTGTGTGTAACTGACTGTGTATGCAGTGCATGTCTGTTCTGAGACTGTGTGCAGTGCATGTATCCTACAGCACGTGTCAGCTGTGGTGTTGCAATGTCAATCTCATCTTAAGATTCAGGGTAAGATACATTTTGTTATTCATTTGGTCTAGTGCAGGGGTCTTCAACGTTTGTCAGGCCAAGGACCCCTTAAGTCAGGGAGAGATGAAGCAGGGACCCTCACTACATATTGTATAATATACAACATAGATTTTGTATAGCTTCATAGACTTGGTTGGATTCATGTTTATGTGTATTTTCAGACAGTTTACACCCTGAATACTTAGAACACTTGTAGGTTACTTGATCTGCTCTTTTTTTCCCCCTACACCAAAATAGCCGATCTACAAGCTTGTAGATCTGCTGTTTTCGGCTATGGTTCAAGTGGTTAATGTAAAAAAAGTTCCTATCACACAAACATTTGGTGGCCCCCCTGTAGGAACTCTGAGGACCCCCTAGAGGACCCGGACCCCCTGTTGAAGTGCATTGATACAGATGTTAGGCTAAGACATGCAAGTGAACAGACACATTTTGGCTACATACAGCAGCATAAAAATTGGCCTGTCAAATGCATTACATAGCCTATTGAGCTCTTTATTAAATAAATGTTGCACTATCCTTTCACTGCGATTAGAATATTGCACACTCCCAATTACAATTATACATAGCAACCACCATTTTCTGTCTAGTGTTCCAATCTACTATAGTTGCTCAATGAGCAATATGGATGAGGGAACAAATCTTGTACCAGAGGTGGAGCCAAATAGTTGTTTAATATTCAGTTATTCATGTTATCAGTTTAAAACAGATGGACACCAGCACCTAGGTCCATGCAACATTTGTACCACATGATTTCAGCAATGAGATACAGGAAAGAGGTGAACTTACTGTACCTGTACGACTCGCAGATTCAAGCGTACACGTATGATGTCATGGTTATTGACGTGTCTATTAGTACAGACATGAGCAGCTGAGTCATTTGGTTACCCCTACAGTAGTTCTCGGATTTATGCATTTGATAAGGGCCTCCTAGTGTATTCAGTTCAGAACAGTGGGTTCTGAACTGTGTGGGACACAGAGTGACAGTTCAAAAGAATAAAGGTCTGCCAACAGCATTGCTCCTAAAAGAATAAAAGTAAGTGTTTACTTTAAAACACCTAAGAGTAAACACTTCAGGAGCAACGCTGTTGTGGAGGCTTTCATTCTTTTGAACTCTCCTAGTGTATTCCTCATACACAATCCAGCAATATGAATTTAACTGCCTGCCTGGTATCAGCGCCCATCAAAACTCATAAATGCCTACTACTCCACTGTCACAAGATTTACTCCAGGCCACACATGTCTGTTTTACGTTGCGCTGATTTAGGCTTATTGAAGTAAATCTCACCTATATCTCACCTATATCAGGTTTGGGTCATGACTGACAGTTTGATTCATTGCGCCAGCAGTTGGTACCATTTTGCAAGATGTTGCCTTGCATTCCCTATTGATTCTGTGTTACTTTGCCAAATGTGCCTTTACAGGTTGACGATTTAACATGTTTGAGGTGCTTTGGCTAATTAGTCTTGTTAAATGACCTTGTGTCCTGCCATGTGACCGGATGGGTTAGCATGAACTCTTTCATTTCAATTAGTAGATTGCTGTCGGTGTCATCATCTAGGGCGGGCCTTGCCAGGGGATCATGCCATCCTGCCCATACTGATGCACATAAAACTATGTTATTGGAGAGTGAAACCATGTTGTACTGCAAATACAGAGTATTAACTGTGGGGGTTGTGATGAAGCTTGAGCAAATGTTCTTCATGGATTGTTTGGTATCTGTTTTTAATGTTACAATGTTTGTTGATATCCAAGGCTTTGTGCTTTGAATTGTAACAAAGAAATCTGTGAACCCACAGATGTTGGAGACTCCCAGTGAGTTGATCCCGTCAGCCATTTGGGGTTAGTGGATATTATAGTGTTCCTTGTTGAACATATCCAGACCATTAGCCAATTTGAGAAATAATCATTTTAACACTTCTTACTATGCAGAGATGAAAGCATCCAATTTGCATTTGACATCTCTCGCCTGTCCATTCTCCTGCAGTTGAGGATTCTGTGATAACAATGAAAACATGGGACATTAAAACAGATCTCCAGCCTGCCTGATGTTTGTTCAGTGTGTGTGTGTGTGTGTGTGTGTGTGTGTGTGTGTGTGTGTGTGTGTGTGTGTGTGTGTGTGTGTGTGTGTGTGTGTGTGTGTGTGTGTGTGTGTGTGTGTGTGTGTGTGTGTGTGTGTGTGTGTGTGTGTGTGTGTGTGTGTGTCTTTCTGCTGTGAGTCGGTTGAGCTCAGGGAGGCTCTATGCAGTATCTTTGGCAGTTCTGTGAGTAATGGAGCAGAGAGACGGTCCCTGGCTCCCAAACAGGGCCAACAGAATAATTATACGCCGGGCAGAGAGGCGGGGTTCTTTGGGGCGAGCAGGCAGCTCGTGAGCCTTCGAGAGGGGCCTGGCTTGTGTGTCCTCTTGGACCCGTGCCGAGGCAGTCAATAAGCAGGCCTGGGAGCCTGGGATTCGCCTCGGACCCTGTGCCCTGCCTGCCAACCCTCTGCGGTCTGACTGTTTGTGTGACTGCCGTTAGTGCTGGACTGCTGTGTGTGTGTGTGCGCTCGCGCGTGTTTTGGGCTTGGGCATAGGTGTGTGTGCTTCCTTTTGGTTTATTTGTATGCTAACCGGTTGGCTAATTTGCATTTTGTTTACCAGAGGCTTAAATGTTTGATCCTAGCCTTTTCTCTGCCAGCATCTGTCTAGTTGTACTGTAGATCAGTCATCTACATTCCAACCTACAGTACCTGAAAAATACATGAGTCCTCAACCTCAATGTATATCATGTATGTCATTATGCAATTGACATGCAAGACATGCAAGTTTGCATCAGAGAAAATAATAATTTCAGGAGAGACTACCCAAATAAAATATACTGGAGCACTCGACTGGTCTGCACGTGTTTTATTGTTTTGCGGGGGTGACTTTTCCTATTTGCAAGTTTGCATGTCTTTGTCTCACCCAGCCATCATCATACCTTATTAAAACCACTCCAAACCCTCTTTACTTGAAACTTGACTTGAGTTGGCTCTGTACTTGGTACGCTCTACACCAAATATGTGTTTGGGTTTCAATCTTGCTCACTTTGATTCTACAGTAAGCAAGGAGGAGACTGGATCGAACTGGGACCCTTCCGGGTGGCAGATGGATGCTCTACCTCCTGAGCCACTGCCGCCCCAAAATAATTGTGACGTTTAAAGTTTGCTATTCTTGCAAGAAGGACCATTTTACCCCATGTCCTATGACTCTAAAACATCTCTCTGATCATCATCAGCGTGAATCTAGGTGGATGTTCATCTCCTTCATAACTCGCTCTCTTTTTGTCCTCAGAAGAAATGTGCCTCTCCTTGTCAGCTATCCAGAAACAGCCTCTTGATACTTGGCCTCCTCAGACGCCCCTGTCCATGTTCATGTCTTTGACGAGACATTTCAGTAGTCTCAAAGCTGCCTCCTACCACCTTCATTCACTCTTTCACATCTGAAGCTGCACCATGGAATCCAGCAGTGAATGATCATTGCCTCACCGTTCACACTGTTGCTTCACTTAAAGAGACGGATGGCAGATGAACAGAGGACACTTTCTGCTAATTATCTCCCTTTGGGTGTGCAGATAAAGAGCAATGCTACTCTCCTTCAGTCCAGTTCCTGAGTAACACTCACCTGTCTTCCTGCACCATGCGTTTCACATCACAGATCCTACTTACTGGCAGAGTGCCAGTAGACAGGATATGGATACGTTTTACCTTATTTTTTTCTTTAAACCCACACTCACCCACTCTCTCTCTTCACATGAGGCTGGCTTTAATCAGATTTAGGAGAAAAGCTCAAGGATTTTAGTTTTTGTGTGTGAGACTTGTAATATCATCAGCAAAGAGATTTGGAGCAGCCAAGCCCATTACTGTATTGGAAAGGGTGGTAATAGTATTTAGAAAAGTGGGGATTCAATGGGGACTGGTAATTCAGCTTATGATTTGCGTCATTTTCCGCTCCACAGTTTTAGCTGCAGTTATTGCACGTTCCCATTGGATCATTAAGTAAGGTGATGATTATTATTATTATATTACCAGAGATGGTGTTCATGCTGCATAATGAGGTAGTATTTAGTTTTATGAATGAACTTGAAGTTGGCATAATTCACTCAGCACACAGTGATTTGCTAACAAGAAGGATGTTTTGAAGCCAAATTCTGTCTGTCTCAGTGCAGAAAAATACACTAAAGGGAGTGGGTTACCCGCCTTACTGGGATGAAATCCCAGTTAAGAGCTGGCTACCTCTGTGGATCTCTGACATGTTGATTACAGCATAATGATGGAGGATAGTAGTGTGCGCACTCCGTGTAGCCGGTGGGAAATTGTTGAGGGAAGCAGTAGAAAAAACAGTTGACAGCTGGCTACCTGGCTCTATTTCCACTCATTTTGAATAAAACAAAAATGACTTTTTGAGAATATTCATTCTTTTTTTAATCCCCCCAAATCAATTATTTTATTTAAATCAATATTTTATATAATAGATTAAATTGATTAGTTTGATTAACTGCTGTACCCCTACTTCACTTACACCCCTATAGGGCATAGCAGTGGCGGCCATTTTGTGGTGCTATACCTATTGTACTGGTTGTCAGATAACTCGTACCCGTTGCCAGAGTATCCTGTGCGGTAGCACTTATCATAGTACCCAGAGGTACTCACAGTACTCAGACAGACAGATACAGACATTTGTGGATTTTCAGTTCTGGACAACCACCGGTCCAACCGTATTCCCACTCGGCACAACACAAACCCCAGATCATTGGCGACACACAGCAAGTTTGATCGGTCGGAGGGTGCCCGAGTTATGCCCTGGACAGATATACACACAGACAGAGCTTTTGTGAATTTTTGTTTAGTTGGATG
This sequence comes from Gymnoscopelus braueri, assembly GCF_963280865.1. Taxonomy (NCBI): domain Eukaryota; kingdom Metazoa; phylum Chordata; class Actinopteri; order Myctophiformes; family Myctophidae; genus Gymnoscopelus; species Gymnoscopelus braueri. The sequence continues at coordinate 42,564,550 of NC_137604.1, forward strand.
AGCGAAAAGGAAAGCATAATGATATGTATCAAATATAAACTTCGAGAGACGAACTAATTAACTTCCTAAATAACTGTGGCACAGTATACTTTTGAGGGCTTAACATTCTTGCATTTCCCTAGTGACAAATAAACCTTCTTGATTCTTCCTAAACAGATAAATCCAGTCAATTGCATCTCAGTCGGTAAGAAATGTATTATGCAAATAGAATCACACAAACATTGACATAAGCATAAAGAAAGTAGGCAGTACAACTGTTCATGAACCTGGCTGTGAATTTCTGTTTATAAACTGTTACTACTCAGCAGAATATCAGTTTATCACACGCACATAGCATGTAGCTTATAGCTACAGCCTCAGTATTGGTGGTTTACTCTTTAATGTAATTATTAATAAAGCAAAACTTAAGTACTGTTGTTGATCTTTGTGCAGTAATTCGATTGCTTGCTGTACTGTAGCTGTTGCGTGCCGCCTGGCGGCTCATCTTGAAATTTTCACCTGCAGCAGCAAGTTCTCACAACTTTTACGGCTGGAATGGTAATGCAAAACATCCCTTCACATGTTCGGACCAACAGCCTTGGGACAGTGCTGCTGCTGCGCTGCTTTCCGCCATGGTGCAAACATTCGACTGTGTGAACAACACCCTGCTCTTGTTGGTTCAGTTTTCGGGAGTATGCTGGTCTGATTGGTTGGCCAAGTCAGTCCCCAGAGATTGCCCATTTAGTCAGTCCCTCAGAAATCTCCCTAAGTGCATTAAAATGCATTGTAACATCCAAACGCTGGGAGAGAAAGTCGACGCGAAGATTCCATTCAGGGCTCTACGCTAGAGCTGCCCTTGGTGAGGCCAGCTCTAAAAACAAACAAACAAACACCAGCTTCACCATTTCTTAGAACTTTTTCTTCAGGATGGTAGATCATCTGCTATTCTCTGATTTCTGTCAAGATGCACAGAGATGCCACACTTGGGGGCGTGTTTCTCTCTCTTCTTCTCACTATGCTGAAAAGCTGTGTTTACTGTACTGGAGTAGGGGATCTGCTGTTGTGTGCCAACAGACTTAATCTTTGATTGCTCAGCTGTGTGGTCCATGCACAGGATATTCTGCCTTCCACAACACGCGCTGTAGTGAGACTCTGGGAACAGGAATCCTCCTTGGATCTGTTCTTAGACAGGGGCGGTGGGGGCTGATATCTGTATATCTTTCTGCCTCTCTCTTCACTTTTCCATTTGTGGCGTGTCAGCTGTTCATGCATGGAGCCGGCTGTCTTACACAGCATCTTGGAGATTGCCAACCTTGACAGGATGTCAGCAGGACTGGTTGTCACATTACCGCTGGGAAATGTCTCAGTCAGGGGAATATTTTAAGTTATTTAAGAGGCATGTCTGCTGGGCCTGGTTGATTGGACTGGACTCTATTATTGTCAGTGGCAAGGAGAAAGCCAACCCTCTTCTGTGGCAATTTGTTAAAGCAGCCATGCAGCCACTTTGTCCTATTTAGTACATTTATCAACGTCAATCATTGATCTTTAGTTACTTCATTTTATACTGTTAATCATTTTGAAAATACATACCGGTATCTGCATTGTCATTGAGAATAGTGGTTAAAGTACATACTGTATGACAAAAGGATGCAATGACCTGCAAGGATGCCCATAAACTAATTTCTATCCCACAACTGTGCCTAATATTTTATAATGCGTTAAACTGTGAGGGTGTTCTATAATTTCGATCTGATACAGCTTTATCCACACACCCTCAAATATGATGCAGTCTTTAGAGCTGCATTGTGCAATATGGAGCCCTTACTGATAAAAACATAGGGAATTACGATAACAAGCTGTTGTGTTTCAGAATAAGGCAGCATCTCTCTCTCCCCTGTGGCACCTCCTCCTAATTCCCCATCCCTCGTCTGTCAGACAATATAATGGGCACCCAGCAGCCAAAGTGAGACAAATCAAACAACTGGGCTAACTACTGACAGACTGTTTCAGTTTTGCTATGTCAAGTGAAGAAGTACTGTAGTCGGTAGTAGACCAATTAGAATTAGCCTTTGCGCAGATACAGATCGACATAATCGAAGTACAGTTGGGACTATCAATTATTTTTGGATATTAATATCACACTATGCAGCTTCAATTCATCACTGTAGTTCTGCATTATTAATCATTGGTGTTGAGAAGAGGAAGCTTCTCTTTACAGGGGGAAAAGCAAACGTCTTCTATTGGATGCAAGTTGACTGGAGTGCTTTTATAATAAGGCATCAGCATTATAGTGACAGATTGAGAAACATTGAATATGGAGCACAGTTCAGAGTTCAGACATTAATGTTATGGCCCGTCTGCATTTTATTTGATTCCTATGTGTAATAGGCCTTGTCAAAAGTTTAAAGTGAATCAGCCGTTCACTAAGAGACAAGGGGGCGGTGGATGGTTGCCATCGACCAGGGCCACTAAGCTTGCGCAAGCCCATTGAGGATGTGCCCCAGCTTTGATGCATGGCAGTTTCTTGACACTTTGTCACTACTGTCAAACTGTTTTTGGAGGATTTTTTGGTGTATGATTTTCTCCCGGTGCCTTCTTCCTCCTTGCTGTCACGTTTGCTTGCAAAAGTAGGAACCTTGCATGGATAATTGGATTGTATTTTTCTTCTTCTGCCTGTTCATTAGTCCTAATATAGTAGTAAAATATACGCATAATTCTACTGTACATTTATTTCAATCAGATTTTATTGCCTTTTTGAAACTGGTGTATCTCACTTACTGTCTCAATGTTCAAGGTTTCACACTGGCTTACTCCGAACATGAATAGAGAGTTGGGGTGGGGGGCTGGGTAAATGCTCAACGTTTACAGCGTTTGATTATTTTTCTCCCTGGTTTGTTCGTTCAAAAGCTTGTTTGACCGGGCCAAGTTGCTATTTAGCAGCCTACTACCAGTAGCCTTGTGACTACGGTTGATCTTTGATGATACTGCGAGCTTTGCTGACACGACAACCGTCGTATTATTTGTCCTGGATGGAGTAAGTCTCGCATCCGCTGGTGTGTTCAGCTGTCTGCACAACCCTCTGCATTGCATTGTGGTTGAGGTTGGTACTGTTCCCATATCAGGCAGTTTTGCAGCCAGTCACCAGTGCTCTCTGAGGTACACACACTACTATTATCGTGGCCGATATGTCGGGTAACTATATATCGGTCCGGCTCTAGTATGAATACTACACTACCTGTAGTAATGTTCTTCAAAGACAAGTTGAAGTAAGATACTAGTGAGCAGAGGAAAGTATGACAAATGCCCTTTCACTGTAGGACACTCAACCCTCCTACCACAGTCTATATAGAAACACATCTTCAAGGAGAGGATGAGCGGGGATCAGGTGCTGCTTGTTGAAGCATCTGATTGCCCCTGGCTCACTCTGTCACCCAACAGTTGACCTTGCCACACATGCAGAGCTCGGCCTGATTTCAGTCATTTTACTCTGTCAACTCCTAAGCTACAAATAGAAACCCATCTCGGACTCACATTATTTTACCTGGTGCACAGTAAAATCCTGAGCGTTCGTTTAACTCTGAGAGTCTACAAATGTAACCTCAATGATTTTACAGTGTAGTACTTTAGAGGTGTGTATCGGTGGGTCTAGTCTGGTATACTTTTCCCATTGGAGTTTTTATGTCTGTGTAGTCAATTTGTTGTTAAAACTGCAATCCATAATTCCTATCATATTCTGCAGAGTTCAAATCAATAGCATTGACACAAACATATAATATTTACTGAAGTGGTAAATTATACATTAAAATATTACGATACAACAGCAATCAACATATCGCAGTGTCTCCAACCACAGCAAATAGTGTATCACTTTTATTAGTACCACCATCATACAGATGGGTGAAATAGACACTTATTAATTAAAATTAATTGAATAGGAGATTTAATTTAAATATCTACTTCAAAACAGGGTAACGGGTATATTAGGAGTGTCTCAACTTTGCAATAAATGAGGGTGGTAGCAAATCCACCTTTTTAAAGCGGGGTGACACCTAAAAACAGTCTTTGCTCGTTCACTTGGAAAGGAGACAGTTTAGGTGGTTCGGTCATCTAGTACGGATGCCTCCCGAGCGTCTCCCTAAGGAGGTCCTCGCTGCACGTCCCACTAGAAGGAGACCCCCTGGCAGACCAAAGACCATGGGGGGATTATATCTCCACACTGGCCTTGGAACGCCTCGGGATTCCCCAGGATGACGTGGCTAATGTTGCTCAGGAAAGGGAAGTCTGGAGCTCTTTGCTGAAGCTGTTGCCCCCACGACCCGACCCTGGACAGGGGTTGACACTAAGAGGCACTTGCCCATCGGGCAAGTACAGGTCATGTTTGTTTTACATTACATTAGTCATTTAGCAGACGCTTTTATCCAAAGCGACTTACAATAAGTATTTTTACCACCCACTTAAAGTAAATCGTGATACATTTTTAATTACCCTTCATTTTAACACTTATTTTTTCCTTACTTGTGAATTCTGGGGCTGAGCGATATAGACATACCTAATATTTACAGTATATGGCAATAGCTATACAATATGACTATGGGTTCACACGTGCTATTTTATATTTAGTGTAGCAACACTGAAAACTCTAAATTTTTTGAAAAAAAATGCATATTAGGTCAACTATGCTCTCTTATTTTATATTCCACAGACATCTTGTGTTCTGTTTTAATGGCGAACTAGAGACAGTTGCTTCCCCACTTCCCCACAACGCACTTGCCCGTCGGGCAACCTGAAGGCAAACTCCACTCCACTTGCAAATAGCCGATCTACAAGCTGCGACGCGTTGTGAGCTTGTAGATCTGCTATTTTCAAACATTTTAGTACTTTTACATTTTGATACCAATACCTTTGTACTTTTACTCAAGTAAATGTTTAATTCCGGACTTTTACTTGTAACAGAGTACTTCTACATTGCATTACATTGAGCATTACATTTTTCCACCACTGAAAAGAACACACATTGTCTGCAGAGAATGGGGCTGTCAGCATTCATGCAAGGGGACAACTCCTTGCCACTTGGGCATGAAATTATCATATGGATGTGTTTTGTTCCCTCGATTTAGTTGAGTCTTATCAGATTTTGGAAAGAAATGATATCACAAAGGCTTTTGGGCTCTTTGGGGCCTATTGTGACTTTTTGTTTGGATTATTCTGTGTAACGTTGTGTGTCTAGTTGTCACAGTACAACACCCAAAGCTGTCATACATCAACAAATTGAGGGTGTGAGGACGCTTTGTTCCACCACCAGGGCCTGATGGATTGAATGTAAAATGAACACACCTGCATTGCACTACTTCCTTTCAGTTTTTCGGTTCTCTATATTTTAACTGTATGCCTATACTGTAGGTACTGTCAGATATTATGTAATCTCTCAAGACAGATTGGTTCCCAGATTGGATATGATGTGATTTATTTTGGACTTTAAGCCCAAATGGCTGAAACCATACTTTTTTGGGGCTGTTTTTTCTCATTTCTGTGAGATGGTAGACTACACATAATAACTACTAAAGTCCATCTCACTAAAGTCCAGTCTCGATTTTAGCCTTAGGTCCAATTGATACCAAATTGTCTGTGGATCATTATTGGACCAAGCTTATCACCACTGACACTATAATCAGCTTGTTGTTGTTGGTATCTTATTAGTTTAGAACAGGGGTCTTTAACGCTTTTCAGGCCAAGCAAGGACCCTTAGCTGATGGAGAGATGAAGCAGGGTCTCCCTACTACATATTGTGTAAAATTGTGTTGCATATTATAGGCCTTCTTCTGATCTTTTTGGGTGTTTTTTTGAAAGCCTTCCATTCAGTCATACAGCTTGATGGCATGTGTATTGTGGTCTTGCATAGAACTATAGAGAAGTCAGAAACTATTTTTGCCAGAAATGTGAATTTTGTGACCCAGACATTATCACTGAAATTTGACAGTACTGTATGGCACTGGCAGGTGTGGACGGTGGGTGATTGCACTGCCGGCAGGGGTGGACAAAGTACACAACCCCATTACTTCATTAGTCAAAGTATAGATACTCCTGGTCAAGTATTGCTCCACGACAAGTGAAAGTTACAGATTTGTACTTTACTTTAGTCACAGTACTGGTGTACTAACAATTTTTTTTAAATTACAAAGTAACATTTCTTCTTTAATGTTAACACATTGCTGTATTTATTTCACAATGCATTTACAGAACCCTAGGCTGTAACTCTGAAACCACCTAATGAATGTTTATTGTCCATTGCAAATTAGGTACAACAGGTCTAGTGGTGATAGGTAAGGAATTCTCAGCCTGGTTATAATTATGAATTAATTATGAATTATATATATTATTAGTTATATTAATAACGAAAAAAAGGTTTCTGACCAACAGCAACGATATAGTTCTTACACATGCTATGAAATAGGCAGCAGACTAGGAGAGGTTTTTGGTTGTTTGTTGTAAGGATTCTCCACTCTCCAAGGGGCAGATACTAGAATACTCTCCATTTGACAGCCATGAAAACCATGTGTGAAATGCTTGAAGGCAGCAAATGAACCAAATGCTGTGTAGCTGGGCTGGGGTAGCCTACATGTAAGATAGATGAAAGCTTCCAGAAATATGAGAATATTATCTTCCAATTTAGAATGAATAAAAAAAATAAAATGTAATTGCATCATATTGGATCATGTTCGTTACAAGGTTGATTTTTTTACTGTTATTTATCGATTCAGTTTATAATCTATATGTGGATGCAACTGTTGTATTGTGTGTATGTGTCCTATTATAAGAAAAGTAAAGTTAAAATTCATTATTCGCTTATACTCGCAAGAATAATTGCTGTAGAAATACTTGAAACATAGAGCAAAAGGTTACCTTTCCTAATCTTTGTCAAGCTACTAAAAAATGTCTTATCGACAAGCTGGGCTTCAATCACAGCATAGACACACAGTGCACACAAAGAAAGACATAACGTTATTGATTTTGTAAAACCTCTGAGTTCATCTAGCCTTCAAAATTTAATAAAGAATGTTCTACTTTGGGGAGATGCTAATGAGTATAACGTTATCTTCGAAGGACTTACTTCCCATTCTTAGCATTAATGACTTAACAATATAACAAGTTGCACAATTTCTCCTCTTTACAGTAGAACTCATTGAACTCATTCCATTAATTGTTTTTTTGCTACATGTGTCCATTATTCATATTGCCAACTCTAACGGGTCATGTGATTAGTCATGTGATTAGTCATACACTCCCACACACACTTAGTGAGAAAATGTTTCCCAATCTATCTCCCAAATATAAGAAATAAAGAATTTGCACAACAAACTAAAAACAAGGACTATAAGGGTCAGATGATAATGAACACAAAAAAGCAAGAGCTGCAGAAGACAACAAATGGGAGACTAGAGCAGAGAAGACATCTCATGTCCTAAAAAATAGATGGCCAATGTACCAAATAGATTAATTTGGGGATCTACGGGTAACCTGTGCCCTGTCCTACACATCCAGGGTGCAGCTGGAGCAGGAACAATACAACATTCAAGATCAAAGCAATCCATGAGTGTTCACATTGACTTTTTAGTTTAAATTGCTCTCTGAAGAGCGAACCTGAGGAAGCCACGATGCGAAACACGTTCGCTCCAATATTTTATGCAACTACAGTATATGAATTAAAAATGGATAGAAAGTCGATTTGAACACTTTTGTTTTTTGCTGGATTACTTTGATCTTGAATTTCAGATTAATTTGGGGATTTGCTGCACTCATCGGTATGGTGTGTCAAGGGAGGAAAAGATGCACAATCATTCAGTCAGTGTATGCTTTCGAAATCTTGCCTCACAATTTACACAGCCCACATCACAGTGTGGCTGCTCCTGCTTGCACGTGCATTCGTGTACACATGAGTGCCAGGAATCTATCCATGCACTGCATGTTTGTGAGACACGGACAGAGAGAGAGGGAGAAAGCAAGTGAGAAACAGAAAATAACCAGAGTAAGAGAGAGAGAGAGAGAAATCCATGAATTTACAGCGTTCGTATAGATTACATTTATGTGCTATATTCTCCAGTTAGGGGCACTCTGGAATGAAATAAGTTATCCAAATAAGTAGCTGTGAAACATTAGCACAGGGAATACCTTTAGTTTTGGTGGGATACAGTTCATGCATCCTTAGCACAGGGGCAGTACAAAAAAACTCCCTTCACCACTGGACACAGTCGAGTTTGCCAGTGACAGTGATGCTGATTTATTGGAATGGAGGGAAGAGAAATAAGCATGGTGGGGGGCATGTAGTTTTCCCTCTCGTGCTATCAATTTGGGGAAATGCCGCAGGGCCGGTCAGTTGTCATCTGCGACACACACGCCAAGCTTAAAGTCGATCACTTGGACAGTGCCCGAGTTATGCCCTGGAGAGAGACGCTGAGGTGGTGCAGAAACGGAGCCTGTCTAATCTATTAGACAGGGCTGGTGACCCTGGCAAGTAGCCACCATCCAGATATTGTGGGAGAAAAAAAAAAAAAAGGCAAATCAGATACGCATCATCCGGTCTACCTCAAATTTGAATCATATTGTGGAGCCTCTAAACAACACAGGGCTAAAAGCGATTTCACTTTGACTGAAATGTTGACTTGACTGAATTGACTGAAAAGTGCCAGAAATGCCAATTTGTTGCAGAAACATGATTTATTTATTAATATTAATATCAATATTCACAAAATTAGGTACACATGTTATTGGGAGTCATGTGACATAAGTGTCAACCATCTTTTTGATATTCCATATCGTTTGGTTTCTCATTTGCGCTCCTCTGAGCATATCTTTCTAGCCTGCTCTTGTATTAAAATCTTATTTCCATGTGGCTGTCTACATTATGGTTACATCTAAAGCATCGCAAGCAATTAGGGTAGTGTATGTTACTCTGAAGCCTGGAAATAAAGGAACTCGGCTGGCGTCTGTGGCTGTGCACTACCATTGAACTTGCCTATCAGGGCCTGAGCAATTAATGACTGTGCATCACTAATAAACCCTGCTTTTAGAAGTTGTGCCACAAAGTTTTAGGGCTTAATTTTTTTTCTCCAAAAATGTGCCATGTAAAGACAAGAAATGAAGTGCACATGCGATGCGACCATCATTGAACCACATTTCACCATCAGTTATTTCCCTGTTTTAAAGGGCAAAACAAAATCATTCAGACATTACAATTAACCGCCTACTGATTAATGTCTGTAAACAAATAGTTTAAAGGCCTTGATGGTTTCATATTTTTATATTTCACGAGTGATGAGAGAGATATGTTCTGCGTCTCTGCTGTGTATTCTGCATCCCAAGAAGATTACTGTTGTCTTATATGACATCAAAGTCTTTATATGCATAATACTGCTAATAATATGCACATACATTTGGTGCATTTTTGCTGGGAGGTAACTACATCTTGTTTTCCACCACGCTCTGCCCATTCTAGTAAGTTGTCCTATTAAACTTTTCAACAAATGAAAAGAACGAGGGCCGCACTCAGAAATAAAAATGTTTCCTTTTATTCTTCCATATGCACAAGTCGATCACAAAGGTTTCTGCTATCTAGCCTTCATCAGTGTGTCACACTGCCACACGCTGCTGGATAGCCGAAATGTTTGTGATCGACTTATGGGCATATGGAAGAATAACATTTATTGTATTGTTCATTAATGTGCGTCCTGTTAAAATGGACAAATAAAAGTAAAGTACAAAATCAATTTCACAGCTAAGCAAAATTCAAGACACAGGTAAGACGTGAAAATGTTCACTAAAAACAAAGTGTAGAGGAACAGATTGATGTGAGATGTGCTATGTAGTTACCCAATAAAAATAATGAGTGTCGCACCCAAAAATAAATAAAATTTCCTTTTATTCTTCCATATATATGCACAAGTCGATCACAAAGGTTTCTGCTATCTAGCCTTAATCAGTTTGTCACACTGCCACACGCTGCTGGATAGCCAAAATGTTTGTGATCGACTTATGGTAGAATAGAAGGAAACAGTGCGACACTCATTATTTTTAATAGGTAACTACTTAGTACATCTCACATCAATCTGTTCCTCTACACTTTGTTTTTGGTGAGCATTTTTACGTCTTACCTGTGTCTTACATTTTTCTTGGCTGTGAAATAGATTTTGTACTTTCACTTTATTTGTTTATTTTGACGGGACACCGCATATGAATGGAAAGTACAATCAATGTAATGTAAATACACCGGATTTAGCAAAGATGCTAATTTACAGCCGCAGTCCCCACAAAAAAAACATAAAAACAAGCAGACATAAAATTGTACACAATTCTCACGTTCTCAACAGTTTGTGGTGCGGGCTCTCATAACTGGAAAACTGCATTAAGTACCACATTAATGTGATTTATAAGCACATTATGAGCTAATATAGATTTCTCTCTCCCCGTCTACTTTATTTTGAGCGTCCTACATGACGCAGCTTCCCCAAAGCGATTGGTAGATTGGCCTCCGTTCATCAGTTCTTTCCCTCTCTCTCGCTCACCCTTATAATCTCCCCCATCCCTTTCATGGCTGACCCTGCTGTTCAGACACTATGAAAACATATAGTTATTTAATGTTTTACTGTTGTGGCGCCACATTGCTCTCTTGTTGTAGAACACCCACGCCTCACTCTGAGAAATATCAATTCACATTCTGACCACCACCACTGCGGCCACCCTGACCCAGGGCCACAAACCGTTAACCACACGACCGCTCACACTCCCTTCCTCCCTTCTCTGCTCAGAGCTTTTCTGCAGCTGTGTGTGTTCTAGACTTTCAGACATCATGCAGGGGGGTGAGGGGCTGGCTGAGATCAGGCAAGGTGTTCAGCTCTGAGTATAGGACACAGTGCTGCTTTTTCTCCCATTCTCCAGATCCAACTCCAGTATAACAAGTACAGAAGAGAGAGCTTGTTGCGGTACAGTCGCTAGCTAGCTGCGGCACTGTAGCACTCACCACTGGCTGCGCTGGAGCACTGGCAGTGAGGTGTTCCCGTTTGCTTCATGTCTGTTGTGTTTTTTTCCCTCTCCAATCATATGTGCACACATGCAGGCAGAGGAGACGAGAGGGACGGGGATGCAGACATAAGGGACTCACAGGAGCTGCTTCAGGTAAGATTAATTATTTCAGCTGGCAGTTACTGAGGTAAAGCCAGAGAGTGCTCTCCCCCTACCTTGCTGAGATGCTTCAGACGTTGTTTTAATGTATTTAATGAATGCAAGTGCCTTGAAATACCAGCTACAAACTCTTGTAGTGTGCCACCTGTCACATGGGATATTGGGACTGTGTTTTTGAAACAATGCGTTATGGGTTATCATGCCACCTGCATGCAGCATGCTAATTAGCAAACAAGGCGGAACTTTTGAAAAGCACTGCTCTACATCATTTCACAGCCTGTTGCTATGGACAAGAGATTAGTTAATTAATTTAACTGTGTGTGTGTGTGTGTGTGTCGGAGAGATGGGGTAGGTTTCATAAACACTACGAAAGAGATTAATACATTTATGATAAGAGTTGAATTAAATTAGGTTTACTCTTAAAGCTGCATGAAGGGATTTTTGTTTTCTTAAAGTAAGTGTTAAATAGGTCTATATTCTGATACTGTAGTAAACATTGCTAGAGTGTTTGTCGAGATACTGGTTTAATCCGATCAGGAGAGAAACTTCATAGAGGATACAGGATAAACAAGTGAAATTGGAAGGATATATGACACAAATAAATGAGCAGACAAAATTGGAACTGGAACACTATAATACTGAATTTGATAAATGGGTACTCTCTTCTGATTGGATGACATTGGCAACCCACCTGGAAATGTATTTTCTCTTTCTTAAAGAGATGGAGAGAGGGGGAGACCCTTGTGAACAAATGATCTATAGCAATGATTACGATCTGAATAGTAATTTGCTTTAACCAAAAATATCACGTCTTACACTACCTTTAATGTACGTGGGTGATCAGAGATTGCTTGTATGTCTGGACTGTGCACATTGTTTATGAAAACAACATATGGGGCACTCAAAGCCATTAAGAAAGCAATGAAATGTGCTAAAGGATTGCTTATGTCATTTCTGAACTCATTAACTAAGTGAGACCGTTGTGTGTGTGTTGCATGAGTGCATTTGTGCATCATTTGGGTCATCTGTTCCTGTGAGGTAAATTGATGTACAGTTTCTTGGCTCAGTACACAAAGTGGGTACAGAAGTTTGGCAAGTGAATGTTTGAAGCCCATTTGATGACATTTTCTGGATTACAACTTTATTTATATATATATATATATATATATATATATATATATATATATATATATATATATATATATATATATATATATATATATATATATATATATATATATATATATATATATATATATAAATAAATATATATACACACACACACACAAATATATATACAAATATAAATATATATGTGTTTGGACACAGAATGGGGTTAAAACTGAAGCCATGGCTTGCATTGTGCTTTTGGCCCAGTATAGCCATTGACCCTTGGTTCCCCATCCCTAGTACTCCACCACTAATCTCTCAAGAACAGATTCTGCACTGCGTTGGAATCTGTCGGGGAGGTTCGTCATAACGTGTGCGCATTGGCTACAAGTGGGCGTGCCTTCAGATCAGGAAGCAGGCCGCGCTTTACCCAATCAAATGTAGTGGGCGGGATTCACATGTCCGTCGCTCTTTCCCCCTCGAAACAAACCCAAACTAATTTAACAATAGCGTCCGCAGAGCAGACAAAACCACGGAAAGATATTCACATTTTAACTTACTCTTTCATCATAGAAACAAGTGGGCTTATAACCAAAACGATCCATGTTCTCTGGGAGAAGTGGTGTTAGTGTTCCGTGTAGAAATATTGTTAGTGGGAATGAAAACATAGTGGCACCCACCGGAAGTGAAAGCTGAAGGCAGACCTAAACCCCGGTTTCCTTGCGCACTGGTGTTACGTTTTCTTCCGCCCAGAGCCAACAGACATAGAACAAACAGCAGAGGTCGCTGTTTTTCATTTTCAGTTGGATCTGGGTTCCCAGATTGCTCCACCACTGATTCAAGTTTCCCTCTTTCTAATGTAGAAATACTCCAAAAGTAATTTAAGGTGAACAAAGTCTGGCATTTTTCTACAGAAATACGGTTACCATTCAATTTATAGCCTCCCCACCATTTAAGAGTGTGTCCAAACGGCTGTCTTCCTGAGACTAACTGCCCGTCCTAGATCAGATAAAGCACGTTCAGTGTTCCCTAGCAAGATAGATTGCTACATTTGCATGCCGGCCTGTCACTTTCAGCACCGTCTGCCTTCCTTCTTCCTTACTGTCCTCTCCAGTCTCTCGCTCTCTGTCTCTGCCTTTTCTGACATTTGGCTGGCTCTTATGAGAGGAGCACTACATAAATTACCAGTAAGTCCGGGTGGGGCGGAACGGGGGTAGCATGGCGGCTAATGTATTATTCACAGTTGACTGACAGCGCTCATTAATTAATTGCCCCTGCTCTGAAGGGGCGCTGGAGTGGTTTAGGGAGACAGTGGCCCATGCAAATAAAACAGTGGGTTGTGGCGGCTAATGAATAGGCTGCCATGGTAAGCCTTCCCCATCGTTAATATGTCAGTGGTTCATTGTGGTTGAAACGCAGGGCTGAACATCTTCATCACCGGTCTGACCTGATTGCTGGAAGAGTGTTAGACAGGATTTCACGTTTACTAGATCGCTCACAACACGTCGCGATGTGAAGTGTTGTGTGCTTGTAGATCTGTGCTTGTAGATTTGACATATGATAACTTGTGAAACGGGACATTCTGCATAATGAGTAGCCTACTTTTACTTTTTGTACTTTAAGTATATTTTGATGTCAATACTTTTGTACTTTTACAAAAATTTTGATTACCTTTTACTTGTAACACAGTGTTTCTTCATTGCAGTATTGATACTTTAGTACTTTTTTCACCACTGGTATTTGGGCATAACCCAGGATTCCATGTTTGGACATTGTTGACCCATCGTGACCTCATCACAATGTCAGGAGGACTTCCGAACGGTTCAACTGGACTGGAATCGGAGTGAACGTGGTTGGCTTATAGGGATCCATATATGGTTATGGGCTGACTCCTTAGGACTTGACTAATTTGAGACTGACTGACTAATTTGAGACTGGCGTCATGGACTGACGGATAGATTGGATGTCATATACACCATATTGGGGCAATGAGGGCATAGATGTTGGACACTCCAAATGACATCATCAGGATGACAGCTAACTGCATAAAAGAGGGCGATCAGTGTAGAGCGAACCCAGCATCGAGCCTCAAGTCTATTTTTCAGTAGCTTTGTGGTACATGGTGTCCTACATCACTCTGACTGATAAGTCCGCATACATAGACATATAGACATTATGTGTATGTTTTCTGCAGGATTCCATAAAGCGTCTGCTACACCATTTTAAAAACCACGCATAATGATTTTATAGCTGTCACACATTCCGTCCGTCACAGGGCCCCGATAATGCTTTATAATCCATAAATAAGTATGTCACTGTCTGCAAATTTGCTACACAGCTCAAATGCTGTCTCTGGCATAGTTTAATCAGTCATTTGCACCGGACTCACTAACGCAATAATTTAGGATTAGGTGGCCCTGTAAATAGTGGACTAAATGAATTGCCAAGAGACATTTTAAGATTTTGTCCGTCACAGGGCCCCGATAATGCTTTATAATCCATAAATAAGTATGTCACTGTCTGCAGCCAGTGTGCAGAAATTAAACAATAATTGTCGGTAGTTTTACAATTAACACATTGAGTGCCAGAGGTTTTTTAAAACAGGGTACAGCCAGTGCCAGCGTTTTTGACCGTTTATGGGCGATCTTTTTAGAGCTGCAGAAGCCACAACGAGGACCCGGATGTAAACAAAAGGTGTCTGGGCGATGGCCAAGGGTCCCGTCTAACGACTGGAACAATAACATTTCTACCGCGAGCCGCCATTGCAGAGAGATCACTCGTTGAAAAGGGCTGGTTTTGACCACAAAAAAAGATATGGAGATATGGATTTTTTTTCTCATTATCCCATCATTGGGACGGATGCACGTCCGTTTTTTTGGAATGACGTCACATCCGTCCATTTCCTTTTTAAAGGGTCCTAGGATCATTCCTAAATTGCGTTAGAGCGCCCTCTTGTGAAAAAAACCCGTAACATTACGTTTATGGCACTCCACGGGTGTATTTGCAAAAACATAATATTACGTTTTTGTGTTAAAATAAATAAATAAAATACACTAAAATTAAGTAAACATGCAACAGCAGCTATGCATTAAAAAAAGTTACACATTTTTAAATTGAAAATGTTCTGAACAACAAAGCCGTGAAAGAAAATTCACACTGTTCCACATAATGTAATGTGCTAGCATCTCAAATTAGCCTATACGCTCCAAAAAATATAATGGATGAGCAACACCAATGCTGCGTTATACTTTAATAATACAGCATAGAGCTACTACAGGTGGCTTAGCTGCTGTGTAGGCTTTACAGATACAAAAAAAACATACCTCTATACTTTGTCTCCATTCCTCATCTTCTCTCTTCTTTCTAAACTGTGACCCTGGTTTATTTTAAAGCCATTGAAATGTCCATCCATAAAAACATACTTTTTTCTCAACTCTTCTCTTCTTTCGAAACTGTGACCTCGGTGGCTTTCAAAGCCATTGAAATTTCTGGCCGGTAAAGTTTTCATTCCACTGGCAGAAAATTTCAATAGATTCAGTTTCTGTCAACTGGTACACAAGCACACACACACACACACACACACACACACACACACACACACACATACACACACACACACACACACACACACACACACACACACACACACACACACACACACACACACACACACACACACACACACACACACACACACAGATCGCACCCTAGGCAACTGCCTAGGTTGCCTATGCCTACAAGCCCCTCTGTTTATGACAGTGTATGTCATAGAAAATAACAGATTGTCAAGCTAGCTAGTTAGTAAGTCAGCTCGAATCTCAGTTTTTCTCAGAGACATATTGTCATGCGATGGAGTTTAAAATGGGCTTTACAGTTAATAAACTCTCCCCTCCTTCAACACGACCTGTTCTCTTGCTTAGTTTTTCATCCTCCACTACATGCTGTCCTCTCTTCTGACCTTATTCTTCTCTCAGCAACGCATACATCACATCTTGGTCCCAGGGGTTCTTCACCTCACAGCTAAGCTGAGCACCCAGCATCTACCTTCCAGCCATATTACATCCACAAATACACTCATAGTCACAGATATATAGTATGGCCATGGGAGCCTACCACGCTGAACAACAAACCTCAGATGTACAGTATGTACAAGTAGACCAAGGGCTGTAGGATCTAATAAAAAGAAAGGAGAGAGCGAAAGAGAGGGAGAGAAAAACCTCCCAAGGCAAGTTGTTGCATGTTGTGGCAGGTGCACTGACCTTCACATCATTAGCCTACTGAGCTCAAGGAAACTATTGGAAGCTAAGGTGGTAGATTTATTTTACTCTACCCAGCAAGGCTGCAACATTTAGTGTTAATCTAACTCAGAAAGTGTAAGAACTGACCCATAACAATCCAGATTTCAATGTGTGGGGCGGGATGTAATGCTTAGAAATAATCAGTGTTTGCAGAGTTAGAACTGCAACGATCTGTAATTCGTTTTTCAACAAAATATTAATATTCATAATGACGTGTGTGTGTGTGTGTGTGTGTGTGTGTGCGCGCGCAAACTTGCAGTGAATTTGCAAGAGATGGAAATGACAAATGACTTTCACCATCTGTAACGGCTGTTCCAAAGGTGGGCATTTTTTCAGTTTTTGTTTGTTCTCCATATGGTTTTGGGCCTCCTGTGAGATGGAGCTTTGGAATTCCAGGCGTGTGAGTTAATGGAGAGCTAACAATGTCCCCAGAGCCCTCTTTGTTCCACATTGACAGTGGCAGACAGACAGGAGCTTGATGATCACACAGACAAACACAGCAACTCTTTACTTGGAATGTTGGAGAGACAAGATTTCATTCTCATCACTGCTTCTGGCAGCTGTGAAAGACAATAATTCTGCAATATTTCTGTGTGAAATAGGGGTTTTGACAGCACCATATTATAGAGACTGCACTTGTTATAGTCGCAAACAATCATTTAATGAACGCTGACATTGGTGACGGTTCCATACTTGTTATGTTGGCCTTGAGTGCAACATTTGATACCACTGATCATAATATTCTTATCAATAGATCACAGCAGTGGTTTGGCATCTGTCAGTGCTTTGCAATGGTTTACATCATATTTGACATATTGTAGTTTCTTGTGGAGTGCCTCAAGGTTAGATTTGAGGTCCAAGCCTTTTTTCCTTATGTTTCCTTATACGTTATACATAGACACAAGCTGTTCTTCCATTGTTACAGACGATACACAATTATGTCCTCTGGTCCTCCCAACAACCCTACAAACTTGTCCCATTTACTGTAGGTGACTGTCTATATAGCTAATATTAAAAACAGAAAATTCTCAGAGTTGCCCCAGACCTGTTACATTCTCAAATTCAGTCATCTCTTGGTACTTTATCGAAAAATGTCAGGTCTGTTGGCAAAAATCTCAAGTCTTATTTCATCCAAACCAAAAGTTTAGAGCCTTCTTCCACAATCTTCATACATGCTTTTATTTTAACAAAGGGGTGTTATTATTGTTAGCTAAAATAAGTGCTAATTGCAAACCTGTCTGCCCCGGAAGGGCGTCCCCTCTTTTGTGATCCTTCCCAGGGTTTCTGCCTTTCTTTTCCTGTCAATGTGTTTTTTTCTTGGGCGTTTTTCCCTGTAAGCGGGTGTAGTTTGGTTTCCTTTGTTAATCTTCTTGTTAACTTTTTATTGTTGATTCTCTTAACAATAATAATGGACAGATATATTTTGTAATTATGTGGAAATCGCTGAAGGCAGGGACATTCTCTATAATCTTGGACTGCTTCCCCAAAATATTGTCTTAAACAATTCATCAACAAATCATTCCATTCGTTGTGCACTAACTGTCAACACCATCAACTGTCTACTTCTCAATGAATATTACTAGTAATGAGTCATGAAACATGTATGCACTTCTGCCATTTGAAATCAAGTTGAAACAACGCAGATGGCGTTATGAGCCCTGAGGGACAGGACGATGCTTTTCAACTGTTTCCAGTTTTGCTGCAGGCACTGAAAGCAACTCCTCTCTCTCTGGGCTAGAAATATATGAAGGTGAGGGGTGGAATGTGGGTTGAGGAGTAGCGGAGATTACCTCTTTATTGAAATGCCCCTGACTGAAATAATGGACATGTCAATATGAAACATTACCATCTATACTGTTCTTGAGTTGACTCAAGAGGGGCCCTTTGGTTCAGCCTACTCTTCCCCAGCACACTACCGTAAAATGGCTCATTAGTAACGTCGAGGTGTCACATACTGAAGGACAAACGTATTGGCTCTGCGGCTGTACCTGCGCTGTCATAAACCATTAGGGACCGAGTGAGGGTTGAGAGCTCTCTCTGGCTAACAAATTGAAATGAAGTGAATTAGCATCAGCTCCAAATGAGTGGGAGAGAGAAGACAGAACAAGCTCTGAAACCACAGAGCAGAAGCAATAGGATGCGGTTTTAATACTGTTGTGACAATAATTAAACAAGATCATATTTGGAAAGGTTTGCCAGGATGAATTGCTCAATGTCATCGTCTTCCTAAAAGGTTCTTAGGGTGGCGCAGTGGCTTCGATGGTTACAGTTACTGTCAGTGTCCAGTAACTGGAATGTCCAATCTCACAGCGTTGAATGAGAGCAAGTCCAAGTGATATCCCTAGCGGGAGGAAGCCCTGACCTATCCCCACCTATGTTTTCTAATCTATTGCATACATGAATGGATTCAGCAAATGATACAAGTCCGAGTTTTTAGTGGCTGAACTGGATGATGGTGTTGGTTGGTCAGTCGATCTGGCCACTTTATTTCCAAACCAGATATCTTGGAAACTACTGGCTGAATTACGGAATTTGCTGTGCACCTTCATGCTCCGCAGAGGACTAAAACTACCGATTTCTGTGATGCCAAAATGAGCTTACAAGCGCACACACACACAGTTCCGCCACTCATCATTATATTAAACTTTTGTATACATTGTTTTTGTTACATTTTTAGACCCACTAGTGAGGGCATGGAGCTCTGAGGATGGAAATGTCGGTTGGCTCAAACAACTTGGTCTTGTTGGGTGTAGTAGCACAGCCTCTAGGGGCTGCTAGTGGTGCTTTTAGACTCTTGTTACTGCCTTGTCAGAAGTTGTCACTGAATGCTTGCAAAACCAGTGTTGCGATTTTTGCAGCATTTGTTGTAGATTACTTAACAGGACTAATGCAGGATATATGCAGCATAAATGCACAAACTTATGCTTTGTAGGTGTCTTGGGGGGATATGGAAAGGAGAGAAATCATTACATTGCATATTTCATAATTTTTCCAAAGTTACATAAATTAAGTTTTGAGATTTCTCTTCTCCACCACAGTGTTAAAGTAAAGCACCACAGTTCTGTTCTGATTAACAAACTAACCCTGAACAATAACAGCAGCAACAAAACGGCTGAGTTTGTATTCTGCTCAGGGAGGAAGACCTCTCTTGCTGTGTAACATCACTAATTATTAAGTAACACAAAATTTAGTAATACACCCAGTGCATCTCCTCACTGTCGGGAGCCTTTCATATACTGAAAATAATTGTATTGTGTATACATTGTATATACTGGATATAAATCTTATATCGAAATTCCCTTGTGGGTGGATGGTTTGTGGGCATGAGAAACGTAACATGCCTATACTGTATATGGAGACTACTTTAAACTAGATTTGAAAATACTACATAGTATAATACTATTGTTTGGCACAGCTCTATCGCTGAATGAATCTGCTTTTGGATGTTTAGGCTGCTCTCTCGGAAATGAGGAAGTACTTGCAAAACATTTCTTCTCACTGTCTCCTCCATCCACCAAACCCATCATTTTCTGTCTGCCTCTATCCCCCTCTCTTTCCCACCTTGTCGTTTGCTCCCATCAGCTTAGAGAGAAAAATAGATTGTTTCCTGCCTCACAAAATCAATTTGTGTCAGCGCACCAGGGTTCTCCTGTGGAAGAAAGCGCCAGCACCAAGGAAGAACACTTGGTATTCAGGAAATAAAATAATGGGTGTCCGTAAATTCTATGGACGGGGGCCTTGTCTGCATCACTTAGGCACAGAGAGATCTGTACCAGATACATCTTGTTAGCATCTTCTACGCTGGCACTGATTGTCCCTGTGCGGCTTCACATCCTCTTATAGCCTCACTGTTCTAAACTGTATTTCCATCTTTATATCGGTTGTACACAAATGACAGCAAAGTTGGCCTAATGCCTGTAAATTGAGTTGGCATGATGGTCTAGTGCAGTGTGACTCAACTCCCAATCTAGGGCCAAAAAAAATACTGTTCACGTTAAACGTCTTATCAGGTAGTTGCCTAGACCAAAATAGAGAACAACTATGGACACTGAACTGTAGCTCAACTCACTCATTCCAAGTGGCTCTAGACGTTAAACGTCTTATCAGGTAGTTGCCTAGACCGAAATAGAGAACAACTATGGACACTGAACTCAACTCACTCATTCCAAGAGGCTCTAGATGAGAATCAGCTCGATGCAGAAAACAGGAGGTTTAATTCAATTCAATGACATAATTCCTGGTTTTGTTTTTTTCCCCACATGATGGCTGCCTAGAGAGTATCTCGCTAATGAGAATTTTGTGCATATTAACTAACTTGCTGTAAGTTGTTTTGATACAGGACTACTATGTCTGGACTTCAGAGAATGTTTTCCCCCTCTGTGCCAAGCACACCAGGAGATTAATCTGCTACATCTGCCTTCCACATCTGCCTCGACGTCCCATGATATCGGCCTATCGTTTCTAACAAACTACCCCATGCTGAGATATTTCTGAACACTCTAAATATAGTGATTTTTCATTTCCTTCTCACTCTCCCTTTATTTATTTATTTATTTTCCCATCACCGCAAGGCATAACCGCATCCAGGTAGACACACATACAGCAGGCTTTTTGAAATTCATGAGGAGTAGAGGACGGGAAATGGAGAAGGGTGGGGGGAAAAGAGAGGCAATTTTTTCAACAGCAGGTTCATGAGCGGCGGGGGCCATTTGTAAAAAAGCCGTTCAGATGAATACATATGAAATAAATGTTAACTCTACTGACAGCCTATTAATAAAAGGCCTCTGTGTTTGATTTAGAAGCGAGGCAACGGAACGTGCCAGTTGAGGTGGCATGCTATTCGCAGACAGAGAAGGAAGGGTGATGGAAGGTGCGGAGAGGGGGGTGGGGAGGTCCTTATCTCTGGCAAACTGATGTCTTTTCGGGGGCCTCCTTGACTCCCTGAGGTTGCTCTGGCCTTCTCTTTATCACAAGTCATACACGCCGGATGGATTAGCCACCGGGCCTCCACAGGATCAGTCGAAGAAACGACAACTATACTCAGTGGTTTGTGAATCGATTGTATCCTCAAATGACTTATGATCTAGCAGATGTGGTCAATTCTAGTGGTTGGAGGACTAAATTAGATTAGAGGGCAGGGATCCAGACTATTTGTCTATATAACTGTTTAGTCGCATCTTGTCATCATTTCTGGAGATGGTGCGACTAAAATGTATAAATAGTCGCACCTGTGCAACTTGCAAATACACCTCCATTTTTATTATCATTGTATCATGTTTGAACAATACCAAAAGCTCCACTGGTTATCTAAACCTAACTATAACGACTAGGACTCACAAATATATAGTGAGTATCTATGGCGACGTATCCAACAAACTACAGTATACGATGTGAAAGCCTTTCTTACAATGTTAATTTCGCAATTGTTGATCACCAGGACGGAGGGCATTGGTGCGTGTTTATGTGTCTGAAAAGGAGAGGGAGGAGGAGACTCTCATCACCATAACACCCATAGACGAATCCACAGAGCGCTGCCTGTAGCTGTGGTGTCACAGTGTCACAGGTGCCGCTCCACAGAGCGGCACCCGCTTGGAGGAATGAAGGATAAGGTTAAATCCTTTATTTGAAGAACATGCTAAATCTGTACAGTATAACTCACTCGGTAGCAAGGTTATCATTGTTAATATAATAGGACTATTGAAATAATGAAAACTATACTTGACAAAACGTTTTTGTTAAAGCAGCACTATGTAACTTTCCTCTTCTACCCTGGATTTGAACCAGTTTTCCTGCTGAAGTGCTGAAATGTTTACCATTGAGCTAATAGAACCGTCCTGCTTGCTCGGGGATTGATTGATTGATTGAAAACTTTATTAGGCAAAAGAATGTAAAACAACACAGTTACATTTATAATACTTTTGTCTAAAAGGTCCGACCAAAAAAGTCCTTGCGGACTTGTTTCCGTTGGGGTCCTTGGTATTAATTTCATAGACATATATATAGTAGCAACCAAACAGTTCAAATATCAACATAAAAATACAGAGAAAAAATACCACTATGTAAAAAAAAAAAAAAAAAGCATGAAAAAAATTATAATATATATACAAAAAAGGGGAGGGGGGTCGTCTGTCTACCGGGAAACTGGTACTACCTCCTCTTTTGGCCTCCAGAAAAGTTTTTAGGGCTGTTTTAAATGAGTCCAGCGAACTGCATTTTTTTGAGGGATGGGGTTAGACTATTCCATACCTTGGTGGCCGTGCTGTAGAAGGAGAATTTGCCCATGTTTGTTTTATGGGTGGGTGGTACCAGATTGTTGTTTACGCTCCCTCTAGTTTCGTGACTGTGGGTGTCACTAACTTTTTGGAGGTATTTAGACAGATATGCGGGTATAGGGGGCATTTCGGGCAAATCTGCATTTACAATTTTGAAGACCAGTCTTCCACCCTGAGCCAGCCTAGGCTGGCAAAGTGAGTGGGAGAGAGGTGGGTCATGGGCCCCAGTCCGAGAAGTAGTCGAATCAGTTTGTTTTGGGAGGTTTGAAGCTTTGAAGTCTTCAGTGACACTGAGGTGTTGGAGTACCAAGAGGAGCAAGCATAGTAAAAAATGGGCTGAATCAGGGCCCCTGAGAGGGTCCTGAGGGTTGACAAAAGAGGAAACTATGCCCATAAATCTGGTTCTCTGGTTTACTCTTTTGACCACCTTTGTTGCCATGCTTTCACCTGTCAGGTATTTGTCAAGAATACATCCCAAATAGGTAATCTCTTCTTTGCTAGAGATGATTGTGTCATCGACTTTTACCTTCATCTTACTGAGGGAATGTTTGGTCCCAAAGAGAATGGATTCAGTTTTCCCAAGGTGTAGTGACAGTTTGTTATCGGTAAGCCAGGTACGGATTTTGGAGAGTTCAGAGCTGAGAGCTTCCTCAACTTGCAACTTGTCCTCACCCGAGATCAGGAGTGCCGAGTCATCAGCGAATAGGAACAGTTTGCAGTTACAGGCAGCATTCATGTCGTTAATGTATAGAAGGAACAGTAACGGCCCTAGAATGCTGCCTTGAGGAACCCCGCAGCTCACTGGGAGGGATGAGGACATGGTTCTGTTGATGTCAACCACTTGCTCTCTACCCTCCAAGTAAGATCTCATCCAATTTAGTGATGTGCAATCAAAACCAATCGCCCTCAGCTTCTCAAGTAGAATTGAGTGGTTTACAGTGTCATACGCCTTTTGGAGGTCCAGCATGACCATGCCGCAGTATTTGCCAGAGTCTACCTCACGTTTGATGTAGTAGGTCAAATACAGTAGGCATGTGTCAGTGGAGTGGGATGTTCTGAAGCCCGATTGGAATTCAAACAACAGTTTACGCTCGCCGAGGTAGCTGTTGATTTGTTCTTGGATTAATCGCTCTATGACCTTTGAGATGGAACAAAGGATGGAAACAGGCCTATAGTTGCCAGGATCTAATTTGCTTCCTTTTTTATATAGAGGGATTACTCTTGCCAACTTGAATTCTTGTGGGACGTGACACTGACTGATGGATAAGTTTGTAATGTGGGCTACTATGGTAGCTATAGAGACCGCTGCATCTCTGAGGAATCTGGTGGGGATGTTGTCAAGGCCGGTGGCCTTGTTTGGCTGTAGGGCGAGGAGTTTGTTTTGCACATCATCAGTCATTACAGGTTTGAATGAGAAGGAATCTTTTTTAGCCCCTAGTTTCTCATAGTGAGCTTGGATGTGGTCAGGGCCATACAGACCTGAATGCTGGGGGAGTTTGCTTACCAACTGGGTTGCAACGGTGGTGAAGAAACTGTTGAAACAGTCCGCTACCAATTGCTTGTCGGTAGTGAGCGAGCCACTTGAGATAATGCATATGTTTGTAGATTTGGTCTGAATTTTGCCGTTGCAGCCTAATTGTTTTAGTGCCTCCCACAGTTTTTGTGGGTGGCTTTTGTTTGCCTCAATGGTCTCATTTACGATTTTTTTTTTGGCATTTCTGATCAATTTAGTAACTACGTTGCATAGTTTCCTGCACTTTTCAAGTAGCTGCTCACTTTTGTTTTTCCTGAACTCGGAGTAGCTTATGTTCCTGAGTTTGATGGCATTCAAAATGTCACCCTTCACCTTCATCCAAGGTTCTGTGCTTGCTTTAACCCTCACCACCTTTGTGGGTGCGATGTTATCAAGTACTCACAAAAAAAGCTTTTTTGAAACAGGACCAGGAATTTAGGACATGGGACCAGTCCATTTTTTCAAGAGCAGTTGTTAGAAGTTCACTTGAGTAGTGTTTTATAGACCTGCAGTTGATCGTCCTGTGAATCTTCCGAATCTTCCGGATACATTTAATCTCTTCAAAATTCGTGTCAGATCCTGTGTGTAGGTGAGACATGACCTTTGACACGATCTAAATTTCAATATAAGAGCAGGGAACATACTCTACCATACAGATTGGACAAAATTTAAATGTATTCATAAAACAAAGTTACATAGTGAGGCTTTAACTGAAATAAAAATAGACCCCCCTTATCAGATAACGTCAAACTGCACAAAAATGC
This sequence comes from Gymnoscopelus braueri, assembly GCF_963280865.1. Lineage (NCBI taxonomy): Eukaryota > Metazoa > Chordata > Actinopteri > Myctophiformes > Myctophidae > Gymnoscopelus > Gymnoscopelus braueri. The sequence continues at coordinate 42,589,658 of NC_137604.1, forward strand.
AAAACTATAGTGACCTCAGTCAAAAACAGTGATGAAATTTTCTTGTCCCCCCCCACACACACACACACCTCAAGATGACAGCTAGTGCCGGTAGATTTAGAACAATAGTCTTTAAGTATTTATTTCACAAAATACTGACTACTGTCTCCCACTCTCTCTTTCACGCACCTGCACATGACAGCTGTTGTCAGTAGATTTGATACATTCACAATGATGGCCTACACCTACGGTGTCCAGCTGGTGCAGGGGAAAAGTTCCTGCCCACCTCTGCGGATACTAAGGGTTTGAATCCTCTGTGGTGCATCTGGCTTGGCCAGGCGCTCCAACAAACAACAATCGGCTCTATTAGAGGGTGGGTAGGCTTCCCCAACGCTCCTGATTTAGTGTATAGAGGGGCGGGTGTATAGAGCCGGCGAGAGATTGCGCCTGATCCCATTGGTTCACCGATCTGTCCGTCAACCCCCGCCCCGTTAACACAACATTACGAGCGACGCCCACTGCACTCTGGTTGGTTGGGAAATGAAACACTTCCTCATACCGAGTACATCGACGCGCTGGGCCAGGCTTTTATTTTTTAGCAAAACTAAACAATAAAAGCCTGGAGATCGAGGCTAGAGGGTGGGAAGCTAGGCATCAAGGCCGTTGTCTGTCACTGCACTAGCCACTCCTAGGTTAGATCAGGGGTCTTGAACGTTTTTCAAGGATTCCTAAGCTGAGAGAGAGATGATCATATTGTATAACATTTTGTTGTAGATTAAACTTTTTCATAGACTTGTTTGACAGCACTATCATCAGTGTTGTGTAATTTTGTTTTGTCTGTTTCAACATTATGTTTTCTATTAATATGTTGGATTCACGTTAATATGTATTTTCAGATATTTAACCACTTCAAGGTAGGGTAAGTGATATTTTTTGGTTAAAACAAAAAGTATTTTGTTAAAAGGTTAAATCACTATATTCTGATAGTAATCATTGATAGAGTGTTTGTTCAGTAACAGGAGTCTCCCCGTCTCTCCAGCTCTTTAATAAACAGAAAATAGGTTTTTCGGTAGGTGTCAAAATCTCAGCCAATCAGGAGAAAGTACCCATTTTTAAGCTTCATTTTTATAGTGTTCCAGTTCAATTTTTTTCTGCTCATTTCTTTGTGTCATCACTTCAAATTTCACTTGTTTAATCTATATCCTGATTGAGTTCTCTATCCTGATTGGATAAAATTGGAAATGAAACTGAAACTGAAACGAAAATGTATTTTGTGTTTTATAAAGAGCTGGAGAGACAAGGAGACTCCTTTTACTGAACAAACACTCTATAGCAATGAGTACTATCAGAATATAGAGCTATTTAACACTTATTTTAACCAAAGAAAATCACTTACCCTACTTTTAAACCCTCAATACTTAGTAAACTTGACGTTTGAACTTGTGTGCTCTTTTTCCCTTTACACCAAATCTCTTTGATACTGGAGTTCAAGTGGTTAATGTAAAAAAAAGAAAAGGTCCTATCACACAAACATTTGGCGTCCCTCTGTAGTAACTCTAAGGACTTCCTAGTGGTCCAGTGGGTGCTGGACCCCCTGTTGATGACCCATGGGTTAGACGGACAGACGGACGGACGGACGGACGGACGGACAATCCTGCGAGGGAAATTTAATCGTCATAGCAGCACTGCAGTATGAAACTTCTACGCTTCCTGAATAAAGTATAATAAATAATGGGAGGGAAATGAGTAGTGAATGAAATTAGCAGGAATTAGAAATAAGATACCAAAAACCAAACTTGTCTGCATTTGGACCTGCATTGAATCCATGAACTTGGATGAATTTGTAGGGTGTATGAGCCTCAGTATTAACAGGTGTAAATATAAATATAGTCAAAATGTGAAGGCTTGTCTACACCCTCCCACAGACCAACTGTAGGGGTTGGCAGTGACTACTGAAGGATTACACGTGTGTGGGGAAAATTAGGAATTGGCATAATGAAAAGGGTAAAAAGGAAAAAAGATTGGGAAAGAATCATCTCCTAGTCATCACAGCGTGACAGTCTTTGTTCTCATGACTTTCATTTACAAAAGAGAGTCATTCACACGACCAAATGCTGACTAAAACTGGTCTGAGAAAAGAACTACAAACATGCTCATTTTGTTTCAGGCATTTTTCTTTTTCACTTCTTAAGTGCTCGCTCAGGGCAGATGACACTCTAAGGCGGAAAGGAGAAAATAATAAAAGGAGAAATACAATATTAACAGTGGAGAAGAGCCTGTGGCGGCGCCTGCAATCAGGAAGCCTCACACAGAGCCAGTCCCATTGACGCAGTGTTGATGCTTGGAGCTGTTGGTTTACCAAGCAGGGGAAAGTGGCTGCTGTTTACCCCTCACTGGCCCCTCCAAACACTGCTCTGCAGAACCTGCTGCGTCTGCCGTTTCCCTGCCGACCTGAAAAATCCAGTGTGCACAATTTACCCATCTGCCGGCCTGCTGGCATGTCGCACAGTTCAAACATCAGAGGCTAGGAGAGTGATAAACAACCCTGGTAATGCGTCACGCTATATAATGACCTCATTCTAGTGTTGTAACCCGTGTTTAAACTCAGACTTGCACTGCAGCACTGTGTTGAAGTGTAATGTGTCATACGTAATGTGCTTCATTAGTACACAATGATACTGTGTTAGTATGTAGCCTCCTGGAAATCCCCCCCAATATATAATGAACAATCATAGGTAGAAGAGAAGCTACTTAATTAACATGGGAAAACTTATTTAAGTACAAAATAAAACTTGTGGTGCAGGCTGAATATTTCCCTTACGGTGTACTTTGTTAGTGTTACATTAGTTACATTAATGGTAAAAATATGCTGCGAAACCAATCATTTTGTACACTTTATTATCTCTGCCAGGCACAGATCTTGCATTCGTTCGCCCCTTTGTGTGTCTGTGTGTCTGTCTGCAGCTAAGTAATCTCACTATTATAGAGCACAGAAGTCCTGATGTCACTGGTTCATCCCCTGGGTCGTAGAAGTAATTTCTCTATGGAGAATAACATTGGGTTAGAATCGTCCATCCGGCGTGTAATTGTGGAGACGAATTGTGGTCGAAAAATAAACAAACTGTCTCAGCGATATTGTCAGGGGGGTGGCTCTGTATCGTTTCTGAATGATAGTCAGTCACTCATTTGAGTCTGTTTCTAATTTGGGTGCAAAATTGACATGTGTAAAACGAAATGTAAATGTCTCAATAAAGAAATATGTCTATATTTTATAATTAACAGTTTAAACAATTAGCATTTAGTAAATGTTTATTAGTGGCAGCACCCTTTAATAGACTAGCTGACTAGCCGCGCAGGTCTCTACAATATGCATTTGAAGTTTGTTTCCCAATCTTTGGTCGCATTCAATGGATTTTCACAAGAAAAAGCTAAAATGCAAAACACATAAGCGATGTGGAAGCTTTTTCAATTCATTTAAAGTAAGGAAACATATATATACTCATTAAGTAAGACTTATGTTGCAATTTATGTTGTAATGATCCCTGTTTACTGTTATTTTCTGAGTAAACATAATGTAAAAAGCCATGCATGAAATCAATCTTTAACATTTTACTGTTACATGCCCCAAAGCCATATGTAATGGGGTTAGCATAACGCCATGTAGCACACAATTTGATATACACAATTTTAATGCAGTGAGCGAGAGGGGAGCAGAGAGAGAGCGAGAGAGACGACAAAGCGTTTAGTTGGGCGAGAGAAAAGCTATGGAGATAAGTTCAAAGCCATGTGAAATATGTACAGCAATGCATTACGCTGTCACAGTGAAGAAGTAGGTCTACAGAAAGGGGCTAGGCTACTTCTCAGTGGGGGGACGGTTCCTATTATTAGATAATGTTCAGAAAGCGCCGTCATGGATTCAAGCTCTACAGGAGCCAGGGTGCTTCACTTCAAATGGAGATGGCTTTTGATTTGCGTACAGTCAGCCATGACGGAAAGAGACAGTCTGTGTGCACATGTGCTCTACTGTACAGTACTGTATATGCACGTGTGCACACACACACACACACACTCACTCATTATTCACTTATTATTTTAGACGATTACATAATCGTCTAATCGCAATTATTTGAGATAATCGCAATAATTTTTGCATAATCGTTATAAAATGTTCACACTTTTTCAAATCTCTAAAAAATAAATAAATAGCAGATCTACAAGCTTACAACGCATCACTTCTTGACGAGTTGTAAACTTGTAGATCAGCTATTTCTGCTTTTTTTTACATGTATAAAATTACTAAATACTAGACCATACCCGGTGAAGTGCGCAGGCGAAAGTAGTTGCAAACGTGGGGTTGTTGTACGTCCTGTCGTGCGTCACGTCGCGACGCCCCCCCCCCCAAGCTGAGATTTGATGAAATTGAAAAAAGGGAGTTCGCAGTTGAGTTCAGATGGTAATGGTCAATAGCTGTGTGCAAATTCAGATCAATTGCTCCAGCCACTGAGGAGAACCGGGCACACATTTTTGCTCTCAGAGATTTTTGTTCTCAGAGGTTTGTGAAATTATAGGAGGATGTCTATAATGTCTTTGTATATTTAAGTTATTTGTCATATCTGCCCTGTGCAATTTTTGATTACGAAGCCTAAAAGGCTTCATATGTTCCAATGTTCAACGCCAAACATACAATTAAATCGTTAATCGCAATTATTTGAGTGACAATTAATCGTCAACTTAAATTTGTAATCGTGACAGCCCTAACACTCACTCACTTTATCCTGCATTACTCAAAATGCATTTTCAGGAGTGGATATGCTGCATCTACTGTAACACCTTGGAAATGGTGTAATGCATTTTGTACGCTGTAATGCAAGTCAAGGAAGAGTTAGAGGACTCTTATATTATGCAGGATTATCATATGGTCGTAATGTCTGTGAGCGTCTTTACTGGGACACCTCCAGAAACATTCATGTTACCCATTTGTTATTCCTGTATGATGAAAGACATGACAATTTCAGTTTCAACTTATTACTATTACTTGCTCATGCAGTCTGCATGAATTAAATAAATCATGATAAAAGAGTTTGTTAGTGCAAAACTATCAAGGTACTATGGTAGGGTATTCAGAAATCCCAAAGGTATGATTTTCAGAAATACAGACACTCCTCTTTCTATTATGGAATCATGAAAATATTGCCACATACAGTGTAACTTCATTTTGAGATTTATTCTTCCAACTATTTAGTAGTTTTAGTCACATGGTTTTATACAACTGTTACTCTATCATAACCACCTGTCCTCGGCACATCATGCCCATTCAGCCCATGTCCGTTCATGTAAGAGTTTCAGTTAACCACACGCACACACACACACACACACACACACACACACACACACACGCATACATGTTTCAGTTCAATAACAATATTTTACTTCGTAGCAAAATACTAGTTTTCTTTTGTGGACCATAGCATGTTGTATCACTTTAACTGGAATAGAAAGTAGAGCTGACCTTGAAGTCGGACCTTGAAGTTCTTACATGATGGATCTTGAGTATTGTGAATAAATGTAAATTCAGAGTAAAAGGTCGAAATAATCGCTGTTTTTCTCCTGATCTGAATAGTCGTCATTATATAGGAATATTGCATGGGCCAGAGCAAGACGAATGTAAATCTGACGCTGATTGGCTCAGTTTCAGACAGCTTCGTAATAAATGTACATCTCTTAACAAGAGAGCTAAATTGGAGTTTTATCTCTCAGAAACCACAAAAAAAATGTGTGACCCAAAGACATTTTGGAAAGTACAGTAATGCAATACAATCTTCTGGCCATGTAATAGCATTCACTGAATCTCCAACATTCATAATTAAAGACTCCCAGACAAATTAGAAATTCATACAGGTTCATTTCTACAGGTTCTTTATTTGATTCCACATACCCAAATTTGAAAAGCTCTACATTTCTTTATTGATAGTGAAGTGAAGTTAGAAGGGAAATGGGGAGAGAGAGTGGGGAGTGACGCGCAGCAAAGGCCGTCGGGATCGGGAGTCGAACCTGTGATGCGCTGTCAGGCTACATTGGAGCCTAGTTGCCCGGACCACTAGGCCAGCGGTCTGGGACAAAAGCTTTACATTTTGGTGTACAGGATTATCTGCATTATACAAACCTGTTGATGTCCCCTTGCCTGTGTCTGTCACTGAGGTCCATAGAATATTAAAACAGTTGAACCTTAATAAATCAGCAGGTCCTGATCAGCTTGATCCATATTTTCTTAAACTGGCTGCAGATATCTTTGCTAAGCCTTTGTCGTAATTTTTTATCTCAGTCTACAGAATGAGATTCCAAAAGTGTCTGCCTTTGTTCTACCCCTGTTAAAACATAAACAACTTCTGTATAGGCAGAGTTTCCAAGCTTTGTATTCTTTTCAAATTATTTGATACGTTACAGTGAAATCTCTTACCGTTACTTCCAACGTTGACGTGAGCACCTTATATATGACATCACCTTGCGGTATGTTTGACAGTTGGACTTTGTAAATAAGCTTGGTATGTGCTGAAGTAATCCATTTTGAAGCCCTTGAGGAAATGCCTGCATTACAGTACATAAAACTACATCAAAAACATATCCTGCCAGCATTATGCGGTCTTAAATGACTTTATCATGCATAGCTTTATGTGTGCATACCAAATAATGTTACGTTAAAGTATATTGTGACTTATTTATGTCGTTGAGCATGTTGTTTTGCAAGCTGTAACCTTTTCATCGTAAACATTCTCAACAGCAGTTTGTAAAGCAGTGGTTGATGAGAGCTGTAACCTTTTCATGGCAAATATTCTCAACAGTAGTGTGTATCTGTGTAAAGCAGTGGGTGATGAGATACTGAAACTCCATGTGTGCTCTGATGTGTGGTTTTCATGCATTATATTCACGGTACCTTCGTGTGCTACTGAGAGGAGCCAGAAACATGCTTCACTGGGGCTCCTATATTGTCGAGTGGCCAATTTTGGGTCCCTGTTATTAGTATTGCTGTAAAGAAAAGATAATTGCCTCAAATTTGTACTCTTACACTCCGTGCCAATCCAATTCTGATCCAGATCCCAAGATTGTCCCATCTCACGTGATCACATATGGAAGCACATGTAAACAACAGAGCCGATTAAACTTGCTGTGGCAACGGATGAGTGGTTGTGATACAGCGTGTCTTGGAAGACACTTTACATAGACAGTCGTGTTCATGCCACATATGGACAAGCCTCAGCTGTCCAACACTCCCATTAACAGGTTTTTCGACTTGTCGCCATGTCAAAATCCCTCTCATTTGCTTCACGTCTGTCTCCATGTAGACTTGTCTCTCTGTCGCGCAGCACCCCTGCCGTCCTACTTGGACAGTAGTGATTATCCCGTAGCTGTACATTTCAATGACATTAAACATGATTTATCCTTCCTGCATTTTGTTGATATTGAGGTTGGTGACCGTGACCTTCTCTCAAAGAGAAGGGAAGCATACTGGATTTTTACCTTGAACACTTTAGCTCCAAAAGGTTTAAATGACAAACTATTATTACATGTGATGTTGTGATGTTTATGCTCTTATTATTCTGTGAACCCTTCATCTAAGTATTGATATTTTTGAATATTCTTTTGTGTATTTATTCTGTACTCGACAGTCCCTATTTACTATCGATCTTGTGTGATGTCCTACTAGTGTATTTTTAGGTTAGACCCTTATTTCTGATTTTTTTATGTCTGACCTTTATACATTCGCTGGATCTACAGTATATGCTTTTTGAATTGGTATTCTGGGATTAGACCCTTCCGGGACACATCAATTTTGTTGTCTGTGTTTATACGTAGCCTATTCTGCTGTGACTCGACGGTAGACCTTATCAATATTTATTCATATTTCTCAATATGTTCTATTCAATTTACTGACTTGCTGAAATGTGTTTTTGTTGTATCATGTAGTCGTGTTTTCAATATTTACCGTGAACTTAAAATACCACTAACATTACTACTTGCATGGGTCCTCCTTGGTAATTGATTGGACCTCTCTGAGTTCCACTATATACAGTATATATGTGTCTGTGTGTCAATTCATTCAGATACCTGAAACATTGTGTTCTCTTTATTAAACACTGCTCTAAGTAAAGACAGCAGGATTTTTTCCTCTTAGATTTTCTTTCCTACAGGAAGTTCATCGCATTGAGTGAATACTTTATGGATGCTACTACCAAGGTGTTCAAGGAGTTAAACTATACTAAAACATATTTTAAGGTTAGCTATTCTTTTATGTCTGGATTTACGGCTGGATCAGCAACAAACCCATGGCGACGAAAAAGACCGTGGCGACGAGGTACAAGAGCGGGTCTCCTCGTCAGAACAACAAAACGTGGATATAAACCTGCACTGCCTTCAATCCTGCTAGCGAACGTTAGATCTCTGTGTGAATCAAGAACAGTGACCACTATGGACGACTTACTGGCGCGCGTTAAATACAACGCAGAGACGAGGAGCACTTGTATTGTTGTGCTAACAGAGACGTGGCTAACGGAGTTAGCATCTGATTCTTCTATCACTCCTCCTGGCTTCACCGCGTATAGGAAGGACAGAGACCCTGTACTGAGCGGTAAGCAACGTGGGGGGGAGTTTGTGCCTTGATCAACAACAACTGGTGCAAAGATGTTAAAATCCTAGATAGTCACTGCTCACCAGACCTTGAACTTTTAATCATAGCCTGCCGTCCTTTCTACCTACCACGCGACTTCAGCATTGTGATTGTAGCCGTTGTTTACATTCATCCTGGAGCTAATAAGGACACAGCTATGAGGGAATTACACCAGGCGATCAGTGCACAAGAAAATCGCCACCCGGACTGCGCAGTCATCTGCCTAGGCGACTTCAACCGGACAGACTTAAAAAAGGTCTTTCCCAAATTCCACCAGCATGTCGCCTGCAGTACCCGTGGTGACAATATTCTTGACCACTGCTACACGCCCTTCAAGGATGGATACAAAGCTCTCCGTCGCCCACCGCTAGGAAGCTCTGACCACGACGCCATCCAGCTGCTACCTGCCTACAAACAGAGGCTAAAAAGGGAGCCGGTCGTTGAGAAGGAAATCCGAATCTGGTCTGAGGACACAGACGCTATGCTACAATCCTGCTTCTACCAGACTGACTGGGGGATGTTTAAGAACGCCGCTGGGAATAACATCAACGAACTCTCAGACTCAGTCACTGGCTTTATCAGCAAGTGCATAGATGACATAGTCCCAAAAAAGACAGTTCGGATCTATCCCAATCAGAAACCATGGATGGACAGCGGAGTACGTGCACATCTGCATGAACGGGATGCTGGTTTCAAATCTGGCGACGTGGAAACGCGCAACACGACGCGCGCAGCCCTAAACAGCGCCATCAGGAAGGCGAAAAAGGCCTACACAAAAAAGATGCAAGACAAACTCAGCAATGGCGACATCAGGAGCACATGGCAGGCAGTACACACCTTGACAGACTGCAAAACAAGAACCAGAAGCGAGGTGAACCCGCCTGCCTCCCTCCCCAACGAACTGAACACTTTCTACGGCCGGTTTGAGATCAGCTCCAACCGCGGCAGCCAAGCGGGGCCATCAGCAGCACCAGCAGAGGAGAACCCTCCTCTAACCATCTCGGAGAGAGAAGTGCGTACAGCCTTCACACGGGTCAACATCCACAAGGCAGCCGGACCTGATGGGATTCCAGGCCGGGTCCTTAAGACATGTGCAGACCAGCTGGCGGGTGTCTTCGCTGACATCTTTAACCTCTCCCTCTCCCTGGCTGTGGTCCCTGCAGGGTTCAAAATGTCAACCACTGTGCCCATTCCCAAAAAGGCCAAAGTGACATGCCTGAACGACTGGAGACCTGTTGCTCTCACCCCGATCGTCAGCAAGTGTTTCGAGAAACTGGTGAGGGAATACATCAGCTCCACGCTACCTGCCTCGCTGGATCCGTGGCAGTATGCATACCGCAAAAACAGATCCACCGACGACGCTATTGCCATGGCTCTCCACACCGTCCTCTCGCACATGGACAACAAGCTGCTGAAGGACAAATATGTACGTATGCTGTTCGTGGACTACAGCTCAGCATTCAACACCATTGTCCCAGCAATACTTGACAAAAAGCTCAGACACCTAGGGCTACACCCAAGCATGTGCGACTGGATACAGGACTTCTTGTCCAACCGACATCAGGTGGTGAGAATGGGCAGCATCACATCCGACCCCCTGACCCTCAACACCGGAGCACCCCAGGGATGCGTGCTGAGCCCTCTCCTCTACTCCCTGTACACGTATGACTGCATAGCCACACATGTCTCCAACACCATCATAAAGTACGCGGACGACACGACAGTGATAGGCCGAATCGTCAACAACGACGAGTCTGACTACAGAGAGGAGATCAAATCACTGGCACACTGGTGCCGCGAGAACAACCTCTCTCTTAACGTCGACAAGACCAAAGAACTGATCGTGGACTTCAGGAGGCCGCGGAGAGACCATGCGCCCATCCTCATCGACGGTGCTGCAGTGGAAAGGGTCAGCGAGTTCAAGTTCCTCGGAGTACACATCGAGGAGGACCTCAAATGGGAGACGCACTCCACACACGTGAGGAAAAAGGCTCAGCAGCGACTGTACTGGCTCCGCCGCCTGAAGAAGCTCGGAGTAGGACGTCGCATCCTTAGGCTGTACTACAACAGTTCTGTTGAAGGCATCCTAACAGGCTGTGTCACGGCCTGGTACGGGAACTGCACTGCCCGAGAAAAGGTCAGCCTACAACGAGTAGTGCGATCGGCAGAGCGGATAATGGGAATCGAGCTCCCAGCGCTCCAGGAACTGTACAAAAAGCGGTGCGTGGTCAAAGCCAAGCGCATCATCAAGGACAAGCACCACCCAAGTCACAGACTGTTCAACCCCCTACAACGACCGCGACCGGGCAAGGGGCTCTACCGCAGTATCAAGAGTTCCACCACCAGGTTTTGGTGTAGTTTCAATCCAGCTGCTGTCAGAATGCTGAATGGGGCATAAGCCTGGATGAGTTCAGCAGCCTGACAGCAGGCGGCGCAGACTTTTTCTGGCTCTTCCTGAACACACCTGTGGATTATACCAGGGACAATGACTTGGACTTTAGCCCCCCCTCGGACACACCTGTGGACTACACCAGGTACAAATGACTTTTTGTTGCACTCCCTCATGGAGCTACATGCGGATTATACTAGGGTCAGTCCACTCTAGGTGGACACGCACTGACCTTTTGCACCTTAATCCCTTGTATAACGCACTGACTTTTTTGGGTCTTTTTTTATGGTGCTCCTTTTTCCTCTAAGCACCTTAACGTCCATTGTCTATCATGCACAGTATAGTATAACATGCACAGTATACAATACATTGCTGCTATGCTCAGGCACCTTAGTTTAGTTTTTTTTAGTTTTTTATTATCTCAGGTAATTTGTAAATATGTAGATAACTTGTCTGGCCTTCTGTTGCTCTCTTGTTTTGATCTCCTTCCCACCTGCCCCCCACCCTCTTCTTCTCCCCCCCCCCCTCTTCTTTCTATGGAAACTAACGTTGCGATGGGAACGATGTACAAAAAAGAATTTCACCCACTTTTTTACCTTGTAAACCTGTGATGTGACAATAAAACTGATTCTGATTCTGATTCTGATGTCAGTTTTGAGTTTGGGTAGGGAGTCGAGATCTTTAATGGGTTTTGGTAGGGCATTCCACATTTTGGCATAGTGGAATGCTTTTTCCCCCATGCTCGAGCCGAATTTTGGGGCACCCTGGCACTTGGCATCCCAGAACTAAGTAGACAGCTTGAATGCTAGAAAGCTAGAAAATTGATGCAATCACGTTAAATGATTTCACCAGAGGTATTGTATTCTTATCAGACAATGATGAAGGCAGGCGGCCTTAGAAGATTCAGTGTACAGATTAAGGCCAAAGCCTTCTCTGCTCTGTCAGCTTTCCAAATATCTGTCTCAATGGATATAAAAGACAAAGAGAGTGGTCTACCTCTAAAACCCATGTGTTTCTCACCTGACATGCGTGATTGAAAAAGCCAATGCATCGCTGTCTCTTTTCACTCTCTGCTTGTTTAGCTCTGTTGCCAAGTAATACTGTTTTCTAAGGGCTTTCACAGAGAACAGTAGCCTGTCAAGTTGTCTTTAATTAGGACCAACTTCAAAGAAAGCCATCCATCGGGATCATTTAGTTTAAAGCACATGTTTAGAGTGCATCATTCCTCCGTCTCCTTCACTCTCAGGAAAACCGATCAATGTAGAGGGCTGCATGTCTCTCCACTGAGCACTCATGGCTGCCTTTTGATAACCCATCAAATAAAGTCTGTCTCTCAAATGCCACACACAGCCACATACACACATACGTATGCAACACGCACGCACGCACACACACACACACACACAAACGCACACAAGGAATTCTTGCAGAAATGTCTCGTTTCCTTTCATTTTGTAAAACCGTGAAGGATGTACGTGTGTACGAAGACAGGCTTTTCATTCAAGATACAACTGATAGCTGTGTGTGTGTGTGTGTGTGTGTGTGTGTGTGTGTGTGTGTGTGTGTGTGTGTGTGTGTGTGTGTGTGTGTGTGTGTGTGTGTGTGTGTGTGTGTGTGTGTGTGTGTGTGTGTGTTGCATACGTATCAGGAAAAAAAATGACGCTCCTCAATTGACAAGTGTGTTTGTTCGTATGTCTGTCTGAGCACGGCAACAACAGCTGCAGTTGTTTGCAACACAAAGACGCAACCAGTTACACAAATTAAACACAAACAGGAGACAGTGCAACACACACACACACTAAAGCACCATTGCTCTGCTGCCTCTGTGTTCATAGACCACCGAAGTCTGACGTAATTTACACATCCTTTGTTTGTCTACCTGGTTCGCAGTTTTCCACCCCCATTCTGAATCCCATAGACGTATTTAATATCGCGTCAAATAAGAACTGTGTTCCAAAAATAAACGAATGATCCCGGCGGTTTTACTCTTATGGATACGAAGCATCAACTGACGGTGAGAAAACGCTAATGTTACTTCCGCCGAATTAGTTAAATTTTCGCCAGAAACAGACTGTATCAAATATAAGTGACTGACTATCATAAACTATTCAGAACCTCCTCCCTGACAATTTCGCCGAGACAGTTTGTTTATTTTTGGACCACAATTCTTATATGAGACAATTCTAAGATGACCCAATGTTATTCTCCATAGCGAAATTACTTTACGAACCTGGGGATGAACGAGTGACGTCAGGACTTCGGTGGTCTATTGGCCATAACTCCAGTTCCCAGACTGCTAAACTTCCCAAACTTGGTAGGTGCTCTTAGATGACCAATAGGGACAGGCTGTGACTTATTGAGCCCCGCCCCCTCTGTGTTCCTATTGGCTGGGCTTTAAACAGCCATAACTCCAATTCCCAGCATGCTAAACTTCCCAAACTTGGTAGGTGCTCTTAGACAGCCAATACTGACAGGCTGTAATTGCTTACGCCCCACCCCCTCTGTGTTCCTATTGGCTGGGCTTTAAACAGCCATAACTCCAGTTCCCGGCATGCTTAAGGCCCCAAACTTGGTGGGTGCTCTTAGACGGTGACCATTGCTCTCTTCAGCGCAAATAGAGTAGAACCGCCTGAATACCAGCACCCACACATAAAATAGAGTAGTACCGTCTGAATACCAGCTCCCACACATAAAATAGAGTAGTGCCGCCTGAATACCGCAGGCTGACCTACCTTCAAGTGTCGCTGTTGAGCAGCCTTGAAATGAATGGACACAGATTTACCATTCTTCCTCTATATAGCTTAATGAAATTAACTCATCAAAGGCACCGCTCACTTCACACTGGGTGTGATTTTATTGTCACATCTCAGGTTTACAGGTGTAAAACAGTGGATGATATTCATTTTTGTGCAAGCTCCATCGTTTTGTGTAATTTTCAGAAGGATAAAGAAAAGAAGAGGGGGAGGGACAGGGGGAGCAAGAAGAGAAAAAAATTCCGAGACGCAATACCGTCGTGCGATGAATAGGAATCGGGCTTCATCATCATGAAACTGTCATAAAAATGTCATTGTGTTAAATGAGATGCATTAATAGCCTGTAGGGGGTTGGGGCACAGGCACACGCTACTCATCTGCTTGCCTTTTAGTACAGGAGTGATTAACACGTCTGCTTTGAGGCAGTGGGGGGTGAGGCATAGCATGAGGATCTGTGTGTACTTGTATTACTATACTTGTGAGGTCCAAACGTCCCCACAAGTATAGAAGAATTTGAGAAACGGCCACTGTGAGGAAAAAAATATTTATGGTTAAAAAAGTTTTTAAGTTTACAATTAGGAAAAGATTCAGGTTGAGATTAAGATTAGACATTTAGAGGTTAGATCTACGAGGTTAGTTCTACGAGCTCACAACTCGTTATAACCGTCGGTGTTATGGTTAAAACTGCCTTTAAATGCCATTCATAAAATTGCCATCGTAAATATTGATGTCCTCAGAAGTATAGTAATAAAAATGTGTGTGTGTGTGTGTTTATGGTGGAGTTTGGGGATCGCTGAGGCTGTAATATCAGTCTGCTGTCATTTAGCAGCAAGGCAGACAATTTATCATCATTGTTTCGGTGGTAAATGGTGACAGTAATGTCAATGACATTTTTGAAAGGATGATGCACAAGGTGAAAAAAGTTGCCTCATGGCTTTTTGCTGAGAACGGGCCAAGTTATTAATTAGAAGCTATTACTGTAAGTAGGCTAATGCCTTGTCATAGCAACAGGATCCATCCATCCCTCCCCCAATGACAAATTCATAGTTAATGACTAAATCTATGACCATCTTTTTGTTTTTTGTTTCATGCTGAAGAAACAATTATCTGAATAGTACCTATTTACATAATGTGAAAATGGAGTCAAAATGACTCTGACTTCTTCAGCAATTAACATGAAGCATTTAGTCTTAGGACAACTGTGATTAAACTTATATTATTGCTACAGTGCTAGTAATTACCATGCCATCACACTAATTGTAGGCATATGGCAGAGTTTGGCATCATACTGTTTTAGTTTTTTGTCTCCGCGCCGAAGGCGTGGCCAAGACTGTAATGAATGAAGTTATTAAGACAGGGGTCTTGTCACTTTAAGTGTTTAGACAGTGTGCATGTATTGGGTAACTTATGCAGTTGCACGTCAGATGTTATGTTGATACCGGTGTTGTAGGGAACGAATAATAAATACTACTGTCTGATACACAACAAAGAGAACTCACAGAGTCGGCTCATTCTATTTGTAAGAACTATATATACTGTATGTCCTATAAGATAGACATCTACAGACATTAGAGACTATGTTTTTGTGTGTGTGTGTGTGTGTGTGTGTGTGTGTGTGTGTGTGTGTGTGTGTGTGTGTGTGTGTGTGTGTGTGTGTGTGTGTGTGTGTGTGTGTGTGTGTGTGTGTGTGTGTGTGTGTGTGTGTGTGTGTGTGTGTGTGTGTGTGTGTGTGTCCGATCAAGATGTATAAGTTTGATTTTTCTGATCCCATTCCAAGTGGCTATGACCACAGGTGGAGACCTGTGCTACGAGGAGCACACTTTTCTATTTATTTACTTTATTTGCCCTATTTAATGTAACTACAGTAGAGTTCGGGCCGCTACGCGGCCCTCACACCTACGTCACGCCGCCGATCTGACCGATAAGCCCGAGTCATACTGTCGGGGGCTTTGTCAGAGTACCCGTTGTACCCGTCTGTGTGCCTTTTGTGCCTATTTATAGAGCAACCCGATCTCCAGAGATTACCGTAACATTGCACGGAACGAGTGCACTTCATTCCGTGGATAGCCGCCTCGGAACTCCCGAATTGCCTGCATATGGTACGGCGCTGCCTTTGTGACAAAACCATTTCGGAGGCGCGCAGTCACAGGCGAATTGTCACCCCGTGAAGGACCACCGAGGGAGCTAAGGCGACCGAGTTGCCGTCCTGAACGGTGTGACATTCGCCTGTGCCTACTCAGCGCCGTTTGAGTTATGTACCGATAGGCACAGAATCGTAAATTTTATTGTGCGGACTGCTCTGCTTCCGGGTTTTTCCGTTTTGCGACTGGTTACGCCCACCGTGGGACTCGCCGTACATATGCACGCAATTTGGGAGTTCCGAGGCGACTATCCACGGAATGAAGTGCACTCGTTCCGTGCAATGTTACGGTATTCTCTGGAGATCAGGCTGTATAGAGATATCTATCTGTACCTGTGTCCCTTTTGTGCCCATATACTGTACTAAAGGTTTGGGCCACTATGCAAGCCTCACATCTAGAGTTTGGGCGGCTAGACGGCCCTCACACCTACGTTATGCCGATCCGACCGATATGTCTGAGTCATAGTGTCGGGGGCTTTGTCAGAGTACCCGTTGTACCCGTCTGTCTGTGTCCTTTTTGTGCCCATATATGGAGATCTCTGTATGTCTGTCTACCTGTGTCCCACTCCCTTTTATGCCCATATATGGAGATCCCTTATGTTATTAGCATATGCCCATACCCTGTATATTGGCATGCCCATATATGGGCTTATTGGTTGGATCGGCAGTTCTGGACAACTGGATATCCATATATGGACATATCGGTCGGATCGGTGGTTCTGGACAACCGCATGTCCGAACATCTCGATGGCGGGCACGGCACTCCCTCGAGTCCTTGCCGATGCGTGCGCCAAGTTTGAAGTCGGTCGGTCCCATATATGCGCATAACCATACAGTATATGGGCATAGCGGTCGGATCTGTGGCACTGGATAACAAGATCTCCATATATGCCTCTATATAAGTGTATCAGGTTTGTTTATGGTTATGTGTGAGTCATAGTGACGTGGCCATGGTCTAACCGCCGCCCCCCATTAGCCAATTTTATTTGAATATAGAATAATATGATCTAATTCCTCATATTCTATGTTTCTTTTATAGTTCAGGAGGGTAGATTACTTTTTTGCACTCAAGATAAGTTCCCCTTGATTTCATGAAACTCTTAGAGAATGTAATACTCATTAAAGACACAAACTGGTATTTGAACTAAGTTTATGCAACTGGTTCCCAAAAACTGTGTTGTAATGTGTTTTGAGATGCAGTGTAGAACACAGGCTAAGCCTTTTTTCCATCAAAGTCATGTTGGACTTTCAAGTGTAATCAAAACAAGTAGGCAATTCTTTTGATTATTGGGTTCTGCCATGGGTTCAATAGTAGAATAATGGCTTTTCATTGAAATGAAAAACAGAGTGCCTATCAAAGCCAGTTGGGTTATGTTTTAATGATACAGTATAGCATTCAAGCCTGGGCTTCAAGATGGAAGTGATACCGTAGGTTGAAATTAAAATGTCATTTCTGCATGTTATCTCCTACAGCCCATGACATTGTATCAATCCAGTAGTACTTATGAATAAAACGAATGAAAAGACAGATATTATTATCCATAGATATCTAATGCATGGGTCATCAACAGGGGGTCTGGGACCCCTAGGGGGTCCTCAGAGTTACTACAGGGGGGCTGCCAAATATTTGTGATATTTTTTTTACATTAACTACTTGAACCTTATAACCCTATTCTGGGGGGAACATTCAGTGAAAATAGCAGATCTACAAGCTCACAATGCATCGTGCGATGCATTGTGAGCTAAGGTTGTCCTTGGCCTGAAAAACATTGAAGACCCCATATCTATTTATTTAAGTATTTTGGCGTTGGAGTTTGCTCTCAGCTAAAAGCAGTATCTTTCTCTTTCACAGTGTTTAGTAGTGCCAGGAGCCTTTTGTCCTTGCATGCAAATGTAGGGAGAATGACGTTTTATTTTAGCCATTTATTGCAACAACCATGTCCTCTTACGTGGACTGACATGGGCGCTGAAGCTTTGGAAATGCTTAATTGGTGGAAGGTGATGCTTCAGCATGGCAGTAATTTGCTGTCAAAGCCGCTGACATTTTGTTGGACACGTCGCGTCAAATAGTAAATTTTCCCTGGAAACTCAACATGGGGCTATCAAGCAATTTATGGCTCTGCCAACAGCATATCGGATTCCTTTATCCCA